>NC_142521.1:41473464-41738464 GCF_964205215.1 Stylophora pistillata
ATGAAAAGCTGAGCTGCACGATCTGCCTTCGGTGCAAAGATGAATACCCACTCTGGAAGTGTGTTTCCACATGTCAAAGAAAACGTTGAATTGGCATCTAGCAAGAATTTTCACTTAGTGCGTTTTCTTTAAAACGATCAAGAAGATATTTCTTAAATTGTAATTTGACACCCTCAACACCTCTTTCTCAAAGGATACAGCAGACCTTCGCGGGTGTCCTTCGCGAAAAAAATTGTTACCGCGCTATTTAAAGCGTAACTATCATAAACTATACATCAATGAAAAGGCTGTTAAATGCAATTTTCAGCAAAAATTACTTCGTTTTAGCTTGACCTAATCGTAAGCCGACTAAGGCGCGACAAATCGAAACGGGCGATGTTTCTTTGAGCGAATTAATCGGGTATCAAATCTACTCGCGCAAGTGAAATTTCTGCCTTAGTGGTTGCTTTGCAATCTTTCTGTCAAGTTTGGTTATCAAAATTTTACCGATACGCGTTACGTCGGAGACTATTGCGGAAGATCAATTTGGAAAAAACGGAAAAGATCCACGTTGTTTTTTTTTTATTGATTGATATCTTGGGAGCCTTCGGACCAAATTTCAAGTCAATCCGTAAAGGTTTCATATCCTGTTAATGTTACCGACCGCAGAAGGAGAGGTCGAAATCATTTACATTCAAAGCAAACATACAAGCAATATGGTGGACCAAAACGAACCTCGTGCGTTTCTTTATTCTTTTTGCCATGGCAACCCGTGACAAATACGTTTACATGGGAAGGGGAGGGGTGGTGTCCGTTTTCTCAACTTATCCTTAACATTAAGTTGTCCAAAGAAGACACCCTCGCGTAAAAACGACGCGGGTTTTTTCGCTTCCAAAGTTTTTCAGACATTTCACGCCTTTAGTTGACCATTTGTCAAGTTATGTCAACACTCTGAAAAACTCGAAATGCCGACCCCCGTTTAGGCGAGATTTTTTCGCCATTCTTAATCGAATTCCTTCAAAGTCTGGCTCTTACGTTCAGGCTTCTTTCTAGCTTTAACCTAAGGGCTCTTTTCCTTTTCAACTCTACCCATTACTTCACGAACTGCTAAAATAAACACGTGTGACTGACATCTGAAGATGTTTACGCGACTTAAGTACTACTCCAAATGTGCTGCCGCGAAAAACATCACGGGAGTCATTTGTGTTGATACATTACAATTGGCTCTTCACACCTTGGCGGCTCAAAGAATTCAGTTCCAAAAAACGTTTTGGTAAATAACTCAAGTGCGTTTCGATATTTTAAAACATATTTTTTTAGAAACTGTAGTTAAAATAGTAAGGCTTTGTTTGGGGTAAAAAAAAAAGGTCTACCGTATCCTTGAGGCTAGGTGACCTTAAGCCGGGCAAACAAACTTTACATTTCATCTGCCGCACTGAATTTATTATCAACTGACTCATATGAATACCACCTAGTTTTTCTGGGGGCGATACTTGTGTACGCCCCTTCTTCCACTGTTTGTCCTGTCATTGCGTAACAAACTTCAAGAACTGTTCTCCTTTTAGATATCTGTTAACGTGCAGTTCTAAACCACATAACGGCTTCTTTATAATTTTTATATTCACAATCTTGTTTCTGTTTTGGCCGATCTTAACCGCAAAAGCATGAAATTTTTTGGTAGAAAGTCGTTTTGGAAGGAGTAAACAAACCGAAGGTACATACTTAGTACGCAGGAACTGATGTACGTAACTTGACGTGATTCGCTAGTTAAGATGGAAATGATGACGATGCACGAAGATTGACCGCTCGGCAAATGACACCTTTGTAAGTTGGTACACAACATTTTCAATCCGATTTTGAGTTGAGCTAGTCCCAACACTAGAAATTTGCATAAGAAATCAAGGCCAAGAATAAAGAAATGAAAACCGTACAGAGTATAAGAAAAGTACCTCTACCAAACAACCGTAAGTGAGTGTTAGATAAGTCATCTAACACACATTTCACTCTTTTCATGGTTCAATATTGTGGTACATAAAATTGTTTTGATGTCTATCGAGACAGAAATGGATGCAGTTTTCTTGTACATTGGAGTTGCCAAGGATACTTTTTCCCCGAACTTTCCATCATTCAAAACAAATGGTAAGATTGTAAGATAAATCATCTAACACACATTTCCGTCTTAGCTGGGTCAGCCTATGCGATAATCTGTTGATGACGTTTGATCGAGAGATTTTAGTCTGCAGTTTATGATAATCTTGCTTCTGATGGAGTGTTACAAATTTGGTGAAAAGATATGGCGATGTATACCCAAGATGAAAGTAATTTGGTTATATCAACTAAGTTGAAATTGTAAATTGGCCACCGTATGTAACGAATAAAAAGGCTGACGTTTCGAGCGTTAGCTCTTCGTTAGCCCTTCGTCTTTCGCTCTGACGAAGGGCTAACGCTCGAAACGTCAGCTTTTTTTATTACGGAGGCCAATTTACAATTTCAACTTAGTTGATATAACCAAATTACCTTGTTACCCCCACCGACGCAGCACCACAGTTTCTGTAGAAACTTTCAGCCTTTATTCAAGATGAAAGTAACCGATGCAACTTCTTCTTGAGACAAACACTGCTCATGTCTGAGTATTATTAGCTCACATAAAAGAAGAGGATATTCGATTGAAATTCGAAACGACTGTGGAATTTTAAAAGCACCGTAATATCTTACTAACATCACAGGAAGATAACTCCATGGGCTTTACAACCTCTTGGCGTCAGTGATACGGTTGATTCTTCCCCTGAACGGACGCTCTGCTGAATCAAAATAAATAATAACTGGAGAAACGTCTGTGAAAAGGAAGCGATAAGCCGTCCAAAAAAAACTTTATTAAATAATGCAATACAACATTGAAAACCGCATGTAGGAGAACTTTAGTAATGTGAACAAAGGAAACAAATTGAAGATTTACGAAACTTGTTAAAAAAAAACAAGAACTACTCTCTTTCCTTTGAAACTCCATTGTACCATTTCATCGATCTTCACCATGTATAAATATTTCGTATATATATACATATACATTCGTATACATACATACATTAGCGAAGAAAATTCGACTTAAGGTTTATCACGAAACCAGATTGGTAGTAGAGCGAGGCTCCAACAAGAAGACGAGTGGAAACTCAAGCTACATCGATGGGTAAGAAAAGGAGCAAGAGAAAGAGAGCATTCTACAACGAGGACGAAGATGGAAACGAGAACCCTCAAGTCGGAGGAAGGTCTATCGAAGCAAACAACGCTTCAGAGAAGAATAGGACACAAGAGTACCTGGACTCCAGAAAAGACGAATTGTTAAGTTTCGCGTCGGATACTTCACAAAAGGTTAGACAAGCTCAAGAGGAAATGGTGAAAGTAAAGAAGAAGGCGGAGCAAATGGAAGCAAGCATATTGAAAGAAGAAGAAGTTATTCAGTCAGAAAAGAGAAAAGTAGAAGAAGAATACGCTAAGAAATTGAGAGAACTTGAAGCTCGATCACTGCAAAAAAGAGACCAACTCGTCAACGTTAAAGAAGAAGCCAAAATAATATAATAATTTGGATATATCAACAAAGTTGAAATGGTAAATTGGCCACCGTAACGATTACAAAAGCTGACGTTTCGAACGTTAGCCCTTCGTCGGAGCGAATAGAGGAATTGTGGGTTGTGTGTGCTTTTAAAGGCAGAAAATGGAGCTACGTTATCGGTGGGAACATGGCAACGAGAAAAGCAAGAATAAATTAGTGGAATGAAAAGCGTTCGTAGATCCCTGTGGGATTTAGACTGCCGGATTGAAAGATGAGCTTTTGTTCAAGAGTTTTACGGCTTTCCGTGCTACCTAAGTGTAAGCAAAGACCGCAGATTGCCATATGTTGCTTAGAATGATTAGGTAAATTAAAATGTCTAGCGACTGGTTTCGGTGTGTCCTTGTCATTCTTTTCCACGTCTATTTATTTATTTATTTATTTAATCGCTTTCACCATACTTACAATACTAAAAGGACTAAAATATACATATGAACAAGACACAGAAGAGAACGGAGGACAAGGGTGCGGGACACACAACAGAGCGAGGCTCCAAATTAAGTGTGCCCTTACGAGAAATATACAAATACTAACTATGTAAACAACAGACAGTGTAAAAAGTATATAAAAAAGTATATACAATAATAAAAGCAAAAACGAAAACGATATGAATAAATCCCTTATGCGGCCGATAGAAAGTTCTAATAGCAACAGTTACCATCTAATAGAAGATCACGTGACCTGCTGCATTTGCAGCAGATCGACTTCCAGGTGTTGAAGTTAGTGACGTCATAGTTTGTACGAAAAGCAGCGGAATAGCGTTGGAGTACGTGAGATTTAAACTGATTGAGAGAACTAATAATACGAGTGGATACAGGTAAGGTATTCCATAGTTTAGCGACACGATTAAAGTAACTAAATTGAAAGAGCTTTGTACGGCACTTAGGAATTAGTACGTCTAGATCAGAGCTATGGCGAGTAAGACGAGTGCCTTTGGGCCTGACATAATCAGCTATGGGTAAGGTGTAGTGGCCAACGCGACACTTGAAATAGAAAATTAAGTCTTTCACTTCGTGCCAGTATGTTAACGGTAGCAGGTTGAGGCGGGAAAGGCGCTCATGATAAGAAATATCCTCTTACCAGTGCGTGTTTAAGATGAATTTTGTTGCCCTGCGTTGAAGACTTTCTATTTTTTTTATGCCACCGATCGAACTGGGAGCCCATATCTCGCTAGCATAGCCAATATGTGATCTGACAAACGTGAGATATAGTAATTTCCTATGATCTGTAGTGAATGACGAAAGACTGTTGCGTCGCAAGAATGCAAGCATCCTATTGGCCTTTGCTAATATAGTGTTGGTGTGAGTGTCCCATGTGAGGTCGGAAGAGATAGACACTCCGAGGTCTTTTACTTGAGTGACGTGATTAAGTGAGATGTTGTTCAACTTATAATCGTAGCGAAGTGGGTAGCGCTTACGTGTGACGGTTAGTACCTCACATTTAGAGGTGTTAAACTTTAGGTGCCAATTATCACTCCAGCCCTGCAGCCTGTCCAGGTCTTTTTGGAGTGACTCACAGTCCTGTAGACTATCAATGACACTGGAACACTTTGAGTCGTCGGCGAAGAGTGCGAAATGATTCTGTATCACCGGCGGGAGGTCGTTCACATAAACTAAGAACAGCAGAGGACCAAGGATACTGCCTTGAGGGACTCCTGATGGGACTGGGGAACGACTAGAGGTGAAACCGTGGACCAAGCACTGCTGACCACGTCCATCTAGATAACTCTCAAACCACTGGAGAAGTTTCCCACTGACACCGTATTGGGAGAGTTTCAGAAGCAACCCTTGGTGGGAAACACTGTCGAAAGCCTTCGCGAGGTCCAGATACACTATGTCCGACTGCAGGCCCTTATCAAGAGACTGGCCAATCTCGTGATAGAACGTTAGAAGCTGGGTGACTGTAGATCGACCCTGAAGGAAACCGTGCTGAGCATTGTCAAACAAAGGACAAAGAAAATCATTAAAGTGCTTGAGTATACATCGTTCTAATACTTTGGACACAACGCACAGTAGAGAGATAGGTCTGTAGTTAGTAACGTCCTCCTTTTTTCCTTTCTTATAAACAGGAACGACAAGTGCGTTTTTCCATTCAATGGGTAGTTTACCCTCCCCAAGAGATAAATTAAAAAGGGCGCAAAGAGAAGGTGTTAATTCCCTTGCACACGTCTTTAGCACGGTTGTAGGGAGACCGTTAGGGCCCGGAGCTTTACTCGGGTCTAGATTCGAGAGCACTTTGTAGACCTCGTCCTCGCACAGCTCTAAGCTGTCGAAGACGGGCAACCTGCCGTCGGGCGGCGTAAATGGCTTAAGGGGTACCTCAGGCGCATGCGTAAACGTAGAATAGAAAAACTTATTGAAGGCTTCTGCCATCTCCACCCCGGAGGATATCTGACGTCCACCGTACGTAACATTAGCTGGTATAGAGTTTGACTTGGTTCTGTGGCGGAAATAACTCCAGAAGCGTTTTGGATTGGCTTTCAAGTTGTCGCCGAGAGAAGTGAGATATTCCCTTAATTTCCTGTTTATCAGTGCCTTAGATACTTTTCTTAAAGTCCTGAACTTTTCCAGGTTAAAAGCGTTGTTGTGTTTCTTCGCTGCACGTCTGGCTGATTCTTTCCTCTTCAGCAAGTGACGAACTTCTTTGTCAATCCACGGGGGTGTGTTTAAGTCCCTGACTCTGGCCTTAGGGATATTAGCATCGATAACATCCAGAAGGGCGGATTTCCAAATGGACCAGCAGGCGTCAACATCAGAGTCACGTAATACGCTATTACTAATAGCAGAGCTCTGCATAATCTGCAGTTTGAGGTTCTCGAAGTTAGCTGATTTAAATTTATAGGCATAGCGGGCAGGTTTCTTTACCCTACGAGGCCTAGCAACCAAGTTAAATTCAAGTAGGTCGTGATCGGTCACAAGGCCAGCCAGTAGAGGAGTTAAGGTCGCAATGTTCATAATGCGGTCAGGTGCATCAGTTATTATTAAATCCAAAATATTCTCCTTGCGGGTCGGAAAAGGGTTCACTTGCAGTAGAGAGTGGTCGAGTAAAGTTTCACAAAAAGCGGAATCGGCAGAGTTCGTAAAGTTCGAAAAGCCGCAGCCTTCAATCCACTTGATGGCAGGATAATTGAAGTCCCCAAGAATTAAGGAATGGCTCTTGAGGAAGCGAGCAGAGATATTGAGATGAGACATAAACTCCGTGACGGAGTAAAAATCATAGCTTGGTGTAGAGTCAGGTGGTCTATAAATAACACTGATTAATAATTTAGAAGAACACGCGAGGTTTAACTCGACACATAACATTTCGAGCCCTGTTTCTAAGTCAGATCTGCGACGGCAATCAAGATTGACCTTTACTGCTATTAGCACGCCCCCGCCTTCACGTTCAACCCTATCGCGTCTAAAGATAGTGTAGCCGGCATCCAAAATCTCAGAGTCCAGGAAAAAATCTTTGAGCCAAGTCTCGGTAACACAAATGATGTCGTATTCGTTAGTGTAAGCCAGCTTTTGAAATGCATGAATCTGGCAGAACGATTCGCTGCGAGGAGACCTGTGTTTACTTTTTAGGCTTTGTGCATTAAATGAAAGGCATTTTAGGAGACGATCGTTGGTGGAAGGTGTTCTCGGAATCAAAATAATACAAGTCAAGATAGAAAAAGAGATCGACAAGGAGCTTGGGCTAGAAGAGGACTATGTCGGCGGGGCGGAATACAGTGATTTTGAGGAAGGCGAACCAAAGCCAAGGATGAAGATAGAGAACCACGGCGGGTTAAAGATCAAAGGTCAAGAAGAGGCGGAGAACGTGAAGGGAAAAGTGTCGCCAGCGATGGAAATTGGTCAAGACCTTTGGAAACAGCTAAAAGGAGTATCGATCTCTGTGTTCAACGGAGACAAAACCAACTACGAGAATTGGAAAGCAGCCTTCGAGGCATGCATCGACAAGGCACCAGCTACTCCAGAATATAAGCTACTCCACCTTAGGCAATATTTGTCAGGAGAAGCGCTCAAGGCAATAGAAAACCTAGGTCATTCAGCGTCCACTTACGAAGCAGCAAAGAGCAGGCTGGAGAGGAAATACGGAGGGAAAAGGAGACAGATTGCGCTGCATCTTGAAGAACTTGAGAACTTTAAACCAGTAAGGCTGGGACACCCAAAAGATCGAGAGATTTGCAGACATTCTGGATATTCCAGTCGTCAACCTAAAGGAAGCAAGGAAATACGAGGAATTGGGTAACCATACGCTAAGCTATTGTACATACTTTATATATTATTTATATACTTTTAAATGCTTTTATTTCTGGGTCCGCAGTAATTGGCCTCAGCTGTTGCGGTGTCCCTGCCCAAATTTTAAAGTTATTATTAGTGTATTGTTACGTTCTTATTACTTATTACTAGACTTGTATTTCCTCAGTTTTTTTTTTTTTTTTTTTTTGTATTCTTCAGGGCGAAGCTAATAAAATAAAATAATATAAATAGAAGAAAATGATGGAGCAGATGTTGGCACAGTACCACACATGGGTATATGAAAGAAACAAAACAGAATGCGTAGAAACTTTACGAGAGTGGGTGATACAAGAGGCGGAGTTCCAGACCATAGCAGCCGAAACGCAACGTGGAATATGAAGAAGTTCATCTGGTACGCAACGGAAAGATCAGACATACTTTGGCCAGCCAAGACAACAAAGCAGCCCTAAGGGTCAACAAAGAGACAAAAATCGAGCATGCAAAGTCTGCGAAGAAAGGCATCCAGTTTGGCTATGTAACAAATTTAAGGAGATGACCGTACCTAAAAGATGGGAAACAGCGAAGCAACACAGTTTATGTTACAGATGTTTAGGAGCCAACCACGTAGGTCAGTCATATACAAGGTCAACAATCTGTGGCCTGAATGGATGTATAGATACACATAACAGACTGTTGTATGAGGATAAAAGGAGAGAGTCGTATAAGGAGAAGAGGCAAAGCAAGGTGCACAAGGACCTGCCACAGAGGGGAGGCAGCAGAGACTTGAGAGATCACACACAACCACGGTATATGCAAAAGAAAACGTCAAGGAGGAATACATCGCGTTGAGGACAGTACCCGTGATACTAAAGAATGAAAGGCGGAAGCTAGTTGTTAATGCACTGCTTGACGACGCCAGTATCAAGACGTACATAAATAGCCATGTCGCGACTACAGGGCGAGAGTCGTAAAGTGACAGTCAACGTTCTTAATGGCCAGGAAGATACTTTACAATAATAATAATAAATGTTTATTCACAATTAATTAAAAGTGAAAAGGAGATAGGAGAGGTTATCCCTTTCTAGTTTATCTCCTGATAATAAAATAGATTACGCCATTAATTTAGTTACTTTCGAGACGATGCCAGTCGAGTGTGGGATAGAGAGCTTAAATGAAGAAAAATAAGCATGAGGATTACTGTGTTTACAGAAAGCAAAGTCACAGGCAACATAAAAGCGGTTAAATGGACCAGTTACGCCAAGAACTGGAACCACCTTAAGGATATAAACTTCCCTTATCTAGGGACACGTCCGATTGTTGATATCCTGCAGCTGCTGATCGGTACCGACTATACTGATCTACACTGATCTACACTGATCTACACTGATCTACACTGATCTACACTGATCTACACTGATCTACACTGTTCTACACTGATCTACACTGTTCTACACTGATCTACACTGTTCTACACTGATCTACACTGTTCTACACTGATCTACACTGTTCTACACTGTTCTACACTGATCTACACTGTTCTACACTGATCTACACTGTTCTACACTGATCTACACTGCTGATCTACACTGTTCCATCAAAGATGTCAGAGGTAGACCAGGCGAGCCAGTGGCAAGATTGACACCTTTAGGGTGAACATGTATCGGGCGCCCCAGTCTGTGTCTGGAACAGAATTACCGGACAAACTTCATACGTACTTACTCCGTGTACGAGGACTCAACTGTTGAGTTGGGCAACGCTGTTCGAAAGTTCTGGGAGATAGAAGACGACGGATTACAGGTGAAGACCAAGACATTAATGCCAGAAGATAAAGTCGTACTTGAAGCACTTAAGAAGTCAATAAAGTTTGAGGATGGACGATACGAGATTGGAGTACCCTGCAAGGAAGAAAGGCCGCTGATGCCAGACAACTACGAAACAGCGCTAAGGCGGTTGCAGAACACAGAGAACCGTTTGTGCAGATATCCAGAAATCGAAAAGTGCTATTCAGACGTAATTAATCAGTACGAAGCCAAGGGGTATATAAGAAAGGTTCCAGAGACGGAGAAAAAACCCAGCGAATCATGATATTTGCCCCACTTCGCTGTCATAAGGCCAGATAAAAAAAAAACTACAAAGACGAGAATCGTGTTTGATGCATCCGCTAAGAGCGACGGGATTTCTCTGAATGACGTCAGACACCAAGGACCCAAGTTGCAACGTGAACTTTTAAGTGTTTTACCACGATTTCGCAAGTACCCCGTAGCATTGGTGTTTGACATCGCAGAACGGTACCTACGAATAAGCCTAGCACCAGAAGACAGACCCTTCCATAGATTCTTGTGGAGATCGTTCGATCAGACCAGGACACCGGACGTGTATGAGCTCAATAGAGTAGTTTTTGGAGTGAATTCGTCACCATTTCAAGCTCAGTTTGTCACTCAAGAGCATGCGCAGAAGCATAAAGAACAATTCTCAATGGCAGCAGAAACGATTTTGGAGTCAACGTACATGGGCGATAACATGGACTCTACTTCAGATGATCAAACAGGAATAGAGCTATATAAGCAGTTATCGGAGCTGTGGGGAAGAGCCGGAATGCACGCGAGAAAATGGCTATCGAATTCACCAAAGGTGCTGGAGGAAATACCAGTCGATGACAGGGCCTCTGAGGCAGACTTAGACCAGGGCCATCTACCATCGGTAAAGACGCTTGGGATACTTTGGATTGCTGAGGAAGGCATGTTTACGTACACGGCACACCCACCGGGGAAGGAATTCCAGCTTACAAAGCGTAGTTTTCTCAAGGGTATCGCAACACTGTCCGATCCTTTAGGTTTTCTGGCACCATACATTGTTCGCGCCAAAATCATTCTCCAAGAAATGCGGACCACTGGGGTAGAATGGGATGAGCCAATGAAAGAGGAATAAGCAAAAAAAGGCAAGACAATGGTTCCAAAAGCTCAAGTCCCTACAGTGCGTACAAGTTCCGCGATGCCTACAACCTAACTTTGGTGAACTGATTTCGACAATTTTACATTCGTTTGCTGATGCTTTAACGGCGGCGTATGGAGCAGTGGTGCACGTAAGAAGCGAGTACAAAAGCGGGATTGTTGCTGTACGAATGGTCGCTTCTAAATCAAAGGTCGCACCGCTGACAGCCATGAATATTGGATGTCTGGAGTTGATGGGGGCGGTGTTGGGTTTGAGATTTAGTATGTCGATAGCAAGGGCACTAGACATTGATCCAAGCATAACCACGTATTGGTCAGACAGTATGAACGTGCTGTCGTGGATTCACCGATCAAGCAGAGTTTTCAAGTCATTTGTAGCAAACCGAATCGGAGGGATCCAATCATCAAGTAATCCTAACCAATGGAGATGCTGTGGTGTTTATTCTTAAATAACCACTGAGGCTTTCGATGCAACGCAACGATATTTAATGAACATGTAAAACCATAACCGACTACATCTGTAACTCGTTCTCCTTTAGACCACGTGTGCAGTTCCACACACTGATTGACAGCTGTCAGAAACCCTATAGATGCGTTTCAACCAATGAGAATCCGGCAGATTTTGTCACGAGAGGGCTGACAGTCCCAGAGCTTGCTGAAAAGAATTCATGGTGGGAAGGACCAGGTTACCTGAAGGAGAAACCATCAGAATGGCCAATAAACAAGGTCACAACTGTCAGGGCATCTGATACAGAAGTCAGGAAGAGTAACAAGTGCCAGCTAGACCCCAGCGATAGAGGAGACAGAACGATGGTAGCAATTTAAGGAGACGGTGAATCGCGCTTAGAACCAAAACGTTTTTCGAGTTGGTTGCGACTTACCAGAATCCAAGCATGGATTTACCGCTTCCTGAACAACTGCTTACTACCAAGCGGTAGACGAATAAGGGATAAACTGACTGTCGAGGAAGTCCAAGATGTTGAGATCAGGATCATAAAAACCGCACAGAAAAGGTCGTTTGAACCAGAGTGTTCAGCGCTATTCTCTGGAAAACCACTTCCCGTGAGCAGTAAATTTCTTACGTTAAAGCCAAGACTGGACGAAGACGGCGTAATGAGATCCGATGGTCGATTAGAGAATGCCGAATACTTACCCTACGACGTCAAGTATCCCATAATATTGCCAAGAAAAGAGTGGGTAACGCAACGGATAGTAAGGTGATATCATCAACAAGGAAATCACACAGCAGGGAAAAACCAAACGTTGGCAATGCTTTCGTCGCGTTTCTGGCTAATGCAAGGTCGAGAAGAAATTAGAGAATGCGAAGGAGAATGTTATGAATGTCGAAGAAGAAAGGCAAAGGCAGCTCATCAGGTTATGGCACCTCTGCCAAAGATCAGGTTGAAGATGCCGCTTCGTGCTTTCGCTCGCACAGCGGTTGATTTTGGAGGCCCGTTTACAACAATCCAAGGAAGAGGAAAGCGCACGGCCGAAAGATACCTTTGCCTGTTCACATGTTTAACTTCGAGAGCTGTACATCTGGAGATTGCATATGGTCTCGACACTGATTCGTTTTTGAAAGCGTTTTGTCGAATGGCAAGTCGGCGAGGGCTGCCAGAAGAAATGATCTCGGATAGTGGAACCAATTTCGTGGGAGCTGATCGAGAACTACGAAAGCTAATAGAGCAACTAGACAAGGACAAGCCTCTGCTAATAGAGGGGTGAAATGGCATTCTAACCCTCCTCTGGCTCCTCCCTTTGGGGGCGCACATGAGACGATGATCAAGGCAGCTAAGAAAGCAATATATGGTATATTAGGAAACGCTGATGTAACAGACGAGGAGCTGATGACAGCCTTTACAGGTGCTGAAGGACCTATAAATTCCCGTCCGTTAATCCATCAGTCAGCCAATCCAGCAGATGACGTCTCATTAACACCAAACCATTTTCTTCATGGTCAGATCGGTGGAAAGTTCGCTCCAGAATCCGTGGACGAGACAGATTTTAATCTTCGTAAAAGATGGAGACGCGTTCAAGAACTAATTCGCCACTTTTGGTTCTGTCCTGGTGTACCGGTTCACAAGGGAATTACCATTGTTCTTTCTTTGTTTAGGAGTTATCGGTTAGCTATTGTGTATTGTTTGGTCTTTTGTATTGGCTCTTGTGAAACGGTACACGAGGACAGAACCCCACTTTTGGAATCGATGGATGCGAGAAGGGTTGCCGAAGTTGAATGCCAGGAAAAAGTGGTTCAAACACGGCAAAGACTTAAATGTTGGTGATATAGTACTGGTAATTTCTCCGGATACGCCACGAAGACAATGGCCGTTGGGCAGAATAGCTGAGACAATTCCCTCAAAGATGGACACGTGAGAGTTGCCAATTAAAGTCAGAATTGGTCAGAAGATCTTTGAAAGGCCCATATCAAAGTTATGTCCACTGGAGTGGGAAACAGATGACTGACAGCTGAAGGATAAGGCTGCAGAGTTTACAGTCGATGAGACTACGGCTCATCGAGGAGGGGAAGAATATGGACAGAAGACATGATATTCAGCACATTTATCGAATATTCTATGATTTCCAGAGCGTTCTTGATTAGTCCTTTAGGAAAGTTCTAGTGGTTTCGACATAAATACGTGATGTCTATTTATAGAAACTTGCCTTGTTTACCGCGCGTAAATTCTGGAAAGTCTATGATGTAGTGTTACTGAAAACAGTCGTGTTGTGAACCTGTAAAAAATCTTCTAAAAAGATTGTAAGGAACTATATAAGAGGGAGCAGTAGGTTGTTGTTGTTGTTGAAATTCACTTCAGTATCACGCGAGTTGTATGAGGTCTCAAGTACGAAAGGAAATAAAAGGAGTTAGCGAAGAAAATTCAGCTCAAGGTTTATCACGAAACCAAATACCATTACTTCATTGACTCCATTGACGAAATTTAGTAAATATTGATGTAGCCTTTACTATAGACTGGATCTTAATGTTAATTCAGTGCAAACGCCTTCATGCGGTTAGCTATGTCTATAATTTCAATTACTTCCTTCCAAGTTCATCCGTCGTGTTTCTCGAGCTTAAGATAATTTAAGAGATTTTCACTTCGCGTTCATAATCGTTTTTGGGATGTCACGCACTCTTTATGAAACTCCGTAAACGGCTACGAATGAGACAGAGGTTACGTGTTCTAATCTCCAGTTAATGCCGTTAGTTTTTTTTAAAAGCCCCTTCACATTACATATACTGAAAAGTTACCTCAGTTAAGATCATCTTTTCTTTTCTCTCTCGCTCAAGTTTCCAAAATCTTAACCTTAGCTCGTCCATAAGAATTGGTAGAAAAGTTTTCAATCCAGCAAAGTAAGCACTTTCAAGCGAAAGTTTTCAAGTTCGCAGAATTAATCTTAGCCATTCGCTACGTCGCACGTCACGCGAATTCCTGAAAATAAATAGCGTATTGAAAGCAACTCCTTAGGAAAATTATTGCCCGCAAAGATTTTCAGGAGGGCTTTGTGATTGACAGTCTCACTAGAATAATCGATTTCAAATGGAAACTAGTCAATGGCGAGGAAAATGGTATCTTTGTAAAGAGTCCTAAAGTGTGACGTCACGTTGCCATGACAGCATTTTTTTCTGGTCTAAACAGTTTAAACTCATACTTCAAACATGGCGTCTTTATCGATATGCTCACTCGTTTCTTTCTTTTCTGGAGAGCAGAAATCGCTTGATCGCGGAGAAAACCACTTCAAATCCGACCATGTCCAAAGCTTTATTTATTCCAGGGGAGTTATCAAAGGTGAAGTCCAAGCAAGCATGAAAAATAAGGACTACAAAGTCACAGTAAGTTGCCAATTTGGGATCACAACACGTATGTTCAATTCGAAGAACTCCCAACCCCGATTTCACCTCCAATTTAATGTTTATATTGCGGAATATATATTGCAACTTACGTGTCTGTTTCGAATTATCTTTTTATCAGATTTATCTCGATGAAAACCTTGAAATAAAAAACACAGAATGCGAGTGTCCTCGCGGCGAGTTCAAGTGCAGTCACGCGGCAGCCATATTTATTTATGGCATCCATAACCTTAGCAGGACGGACCTGGAATGCCAATGGAAACGAAAGCGAAAGGCAGAAAGCGTACAGTCTGCAAGCCAGATGTTTCCAGCGCCACCGAAGAAGAAGGATTACAGCCCTTTGGCGCGCGATCCTAGCCGAGAAGATCGGATGTGGCTGTACAGCGAACTAAAGCGCTATGGCAAATTTACAGGGACCTGCTGGATCTTGAGTCCCGAACCACAACCTGCTACCCCTCTCTCGATCAAGACGATTGAGGATATCATTTACTCAGAAGGTTTCCTTATGGCATCTACGAAGGAAAAACAATTAGAGTACTTGATTGAGAATGCCAAAGTAGAGGAGCTAGCTAGAGAACCATAAATGTTGTGAGCACCCTCACGGCTGGCCAGCGAAACAGCCCTGCATGGCACCAAGCTCGTAGAGGCCGCCTGACTGCTAGTAATTTTGGCTCCGTCCTCCAGGCAAAAAGGGTTACACCGTCTCTTATCAAGCGACTACTTGGGGAATACAACTTGAATGGAGTTAAAGCAATTGCATGGGGACAGGACAATGAGACTGAGGCCCTGAAGTCCTTCACCAACATCACAAACTTTACACCTGTACAGACCGGCCTTTGGCTACTCGAGTCGGGAGTTCTGGGTGCTTCCCCTGATGGACTTGTGGGAGACGACTCGGTGATTGAGTGTAAGTGCCCCTACACACATCGAAATGCGACAATCAAGGAAGCTTGTGGGCACAAAGACTTTTACTTGGAGGAGAAGGAAGGGAATTATACGCTGTCTACCACACATGTTTACTGGCATCAGTGTCAAGGCCAGATGTTCCTGACTAAGCGCAAATTCTGCTACTTTGTTGTATGGACCACAAAGGATAGTGTTGTTATCAAGATTGAATGAGATGAATCTTGGGAGCACAATATTACTATCTTGAGTGATTTTTACTTTCATCAACTATTCCCAAAGATTACCGAGGGAGAACTTTGAAAAGTGGTGCACAGATGCTGGACATAATCAAAGTGGGGGGGAGGGGGGGGAGTGGGAGCTAATGTAAATAGGCAGTAGCTAATGTTAAAAGGTATTTTTTTAAATTTCATACATTAATTTCTTAATATAACATTACATATTCTACACTCAGATAGAGACACAAGATAAAGAACCCACATTTTTCCATTTAGCATAGTAACTTAATAATAAATTACATTCTTCCTGAAAGCAAGCTTAAACAATTTTTTTTTGCAACCAATGGCTACTGGTAGCTGGTAACACTTATCCTGGTTACTCAACAGGGCCCAGGTGCATAAAACTTATGCCACGCTCAAGTAGGCTTGGATAGCAATGCAAAGGGAAGGGGAGGGAGCCAAAACAAAATCCATGCAGCACAGGTTATTTTTTCTGACTACCTCTCACCATCCCTTAAAGCTAATTTAAGTGTGGCTTTAGTTTTATACACCTGGACTCAGGCTCCCAGCTTCACAGACACAAAAGTAAAACCTTTCAGCCAGCACGACTTTCACACTTGGAACTACTGGACGAAAGAATTCCATACTGGTCACATGCCCCTGACCTGGATTTAGTTGAAATGACAATTTAAGAATGTCACTGGATTTCATTATAATCTATTTTCACAGAACACATAGTAGTTTGTATTAATGAACATAAAGGAGATGAATATCAGAAAAATGTAAAACTGACCACATCATATTTTTGACCAAAGCTATGTCAATACCATTTGATCTGTTACAGTAGGGCTTCTAGTAATACAAAAATAATATTAAAAACTCATTGTACTATAATTTAGTTGAAAAAAAGTTCTATTCAGTCAAATTCAAAGTCTTCGCAGCCATCCTTGATCAATGGATACTGCAAATTAACAAGAGCTGAGCACAGTTGGCATAGCTTGTCAGCATGGCACCTCAAAAATGCTGGGATGAAGCCAAGGATGCGAAAACTCTTAAGTCTTGCATTTGCACGCTCTACGTGGATGCGACATCGAGCTATTGATTTTGTCGCCCTTGCCTCACTCTCTGTAAACTTTCCATTGTTGAGAAATGGTGGTATGTTCACTGAAACACCTCTTGGAACTACATCGCTGATGAGAAAACCTTTGTCTGCCAGAACAAGATCACCAGCACTCAAATGTTTACAAAACCCAGACTCTTTAACCATGACCTTGTCACTGACTGAGCCAGGAAAAAGATCACTAACATAGGTTATAACTCCATTTTGGGCCAACCCCTATAATGACTTTGAAAGAGTTCATTCCCCTGTAGCTGGAATTTGTAGCATTCTGCTGCGACATGAGCTTAGGTGCAGCAATTTCAATGTCTGTACAATCAATCACAATGCGGCAACTGCTGTACTCAGTGAAAGAGGATGGCAAACACATCTTGTTCTTTTCTCTAGATGGCACGGTTGTCATGATGTCTTTGAACAGGAGAGAATGCAAAACATGGACAAAAGTTAGTACTATGTTGGCAACAGTTGCAACACTGCATGAAAACAACTGGGCTAAATGTAGATTGGTATAATTTTGTTTCAGTTTCATCAGAGTGATAAATATCTGGTCCTCAAGTGTGATCCCCTCAACCTTCCATCCAGCATAATAGTTTATTTCACCCTTGAATCTTGAAACATATCCCACAACAATATCAAGAACATCCTTAGTGGGTAGACCTGTCTCCATCCGTATCACCTCAGGGCTCAAGCTCTTAGCAGAGTAGTGTGCACTATAGTAACTTGACATTTCCTTGTGTTTAGCAAGTTCTGTTGAAGTCATATCAAGCTCTATTGACAGCAGAGCTTCTTTGGAACTTGTCTTTTCCTCTTGTGAGCATTCAGTGGAACATGGTTCAGAGTTCTCTTTAATCTCTTCAAGCACAGATGCTACAGTTGGTAATTTCGTGGGCTCGGCAGACACTTTCCGTTTTTTCTTGGGGGTAGGTGTACTGGGAGGTGTTGGTCCTGTACCTGGCAGCAAGTCCAAACTATCAAACAGCTTGTGCCTGTTTCTGTCACTGATGGTTGGCATATTTTCTTTTCGCCCATCTTTAAAGTGACAACTGCAAAGTCGCGAATGTTTGCTGGGCTTTCTATCTCCTCTCCTATAACAGAAAAAGACAGAAGCAGTTACTATACTTGCGCTTAAAAAACCCAAAGTTTAGTTGGTCACATGCTTAACCTTGTAGTCTAAGACGTGAATGCGAAGCGAGTATTTCTCTGAGCTTGTTACTTAATACTAGTTAGTGTAAAAGCTTTGATACTCACAACTATCATATAGTTTTTAGTAACTAAATAATCTTAGATCAAGACTGAAGACAAGGAAAGGCAAAGCCGCGAGAAAACAAATAAGACAAGAAAGAGAAACAGCTAATCGTGAATCAGTTTGAGATAAAAAAAAAAACAGCTATTTCTAATCGATGGTACAGCATCGAAATATATATTTTTCGAAAAATACTCACCTTACAAATGATATCCACTTATCATAGAGTGTTTTATGTTTTTTCTGGTCTGGAAACGAAAAGAATCGGCAGCAGTGGCTTTCAGATGTGTGATTGCAATCTGGATGAAAACACTGGCCCATCGCAAACTTCGTCTCCGTTGCGTTTTGACTCGAATTATTGCTCACCAGGTGCTTTTGTCCGCTTATTATACTCTTCAATAGTAAGGCCAAAGGTTATCTTGATTCTCTTTATCTTATTTCTATTATTGGAGGATAAAATGCGCTATTATAGCTCTTGAAGTGCTCAAGGTCAACGACAATGTGTCACGCTAGGGACGCCATATTGGTTTGTTTAGACCACAGAATTCCGGTGCTATGGAAACGTGACGTAAGTACTTTAGGACTCTATATGTGATAAGTAGTACCATCGAGTGGGCACTGGGTTCGAGAATGGATGTTAACTACGCAGAAAATGACATTCCAGTCTTTATTGAAAACAATTCAATGAAAACAAAGTAATCAAATAAACAAACCAATCCAAACCGATCCAATGAAACAAACTATCGCATTAAACACAAAAGATAGTCACCTTTGGATAATCTGGTTTAAACTTTTCAAACCATGTGACGAGGCCCAAATCCTGAAAAGTTTGACTGATAAACTCCTGTGCTTTCTTTTTTCCTACGGGGTTAGTCACGTGATGTCTGTTATGGTTGAAATGTTTCAGGAAATCCATTAGTGATTCAGTTCTGTCGCTGTATTCCTTTTGAGTGGCAGCTGTCAAAATGGAAAATCAGTCACTAAAATTTGTGAAACTATGCAGCCCCTGCTTGACACAGCAACAAATGACAGTGAAAACTCTAAACATGCTTATTATGAGGAAAGCCTTCCTCTGCAAATAACTTATCTTGATAAGTTACTATATTTAAACTTTGAACCATGTTCATTTGAAATAAGCTTCCTGTTTTATCTTATTATTTGCAGTCGAATTATTATAAATATGTTCATTAGATGTTGTGACCTGTCATTCGCTCTTCCCCTAGGAGGTTACTGCTGATATAAAAAATTTCCATTTGTAATGTGTGGTTAGAGCTAACTGTTTCTTCGAGCCTGATGTCAATAGTACTGCGTTAAGGGACAACAGCGAGCGGTACGACAGGCATCTCGGTAACTTGATGTGGTTTATAACGAAGTACCCACTTTTAATTCTTCTTTCATATCTAGGTAAGCTTCATTATGTTTAGAATAGTGACAGCGTTTGCGGCGAAAGTGAAGTTGTTTCTCAATTTGCCGATAGCGATTTTGAAAATATTCAGGAGATGTTGGTTCGGAATCGATTTCACGAGCGATCAGAAAAAAGTGTGTCGTCCCCGGCGTATGTTGTTACAGTCGGAACAGTGCTTTGCGCCGGAATTTTTTTCCATTATAGAACTTAAACAAGTACGGGCTGATCTAAGGAAATACTTCAGTTGGTTTCGGAATAAGCTAGAGCAAAACACCGCGGTCACGAAACACAAATCATTGCAGCTTGAAGGAACTCAGTAAACTTCAAACTTGTTAATTCGATCTTGGTATCCGATATGGGACTACAGTTCGCCAAACTACGCCAGTGAGAATATTTCTTGCGAAAAGTGTTTAATTGAGAAAAACTGTCAATACGTCGGCAAATTCTGGCCACAATCAGACGGCTTTAAACAGCGAAACCGTGAACCTCGGTGACCCAATGAAACACTGACGAGAAAAATAAGCGATCATTATCATAGCTGCATAAGAAAGATCGAACCTTACCCGTGCCACTAACAGAAATGACCTTAGAGAGAAACAATAACAACTGAGTGCCTCTCGCTAGGATGAATTTCGAACTTACATCAAGAATGGAACGGAAGGGAGGGGAAGGGAGGGGAAGGGAGGGGAAGGGAGGGGAGGGAGGTAATGTTTACTGAAGTGGAACTGAGTCCTAGCTGATAAAAAAAAAATCCCCCTACCCTCCCCTCCCATTTCAAGAATACCATTTTCTTGTGATGCTTAAATTATTCCCTCTTTCCCGGAAAACGGGCTTTGAATGGTTTACAGGAATTCGATCTGGCACCAGTTTCCGAGAAAGTAATTAACAGATTAACATTATCTTGTAATCATTTTCCGAGAATTGTTTTCGAGTAAAAAATTAGTTTTCCACACTGTTTAATTAGTTGACCAAAAACGGTTATTAAAATACTTTAAATATAGTGGCAAACACGCTGTTGTTCAAAGGAAATCGCCAAAATAGCGTTAAAACGAACGTAAGCGACAAGGCGGCTATGGAATAGAGGTAGGGAGACTTAACATGCTATAATCCTCGCGGTGTCCGGTCTTTTCGTCCAAGTCTTTTCGTCCAAAAGTATTTTCGTCCAAGTCTTTTCGTCCAAAAGTATTTTCGTCCAAGTCTTTTCGTCCAAAAGTATTTTCACCTAACTCTGTTCGTTTACTTGTTAAGTCTTTTCTCGAAGCAAATAAACAACTTTTGGAAGGCTAGATAGGGCTATAGAAAGAACTTGTTGCGAGCCGCCGCCATTTTGGTACCGATAACTTTAGTCACCGATCTTTACGATAAATACACAGAGAATGATTGAAGTTGTAACGCAATATACTTTATTAAATAGTGACAAAAGTAAAGACGTGCTTGACGTTTAATTATTTCACGCGAAAGAAATGGGAATATTAGGCTTGTTGTTAAGCGTCTATTGAGCGTAAAAGGGCAACGAACTGTAACATCACTACGTGAATGGCTCGCAACAAGTTCTTTCTATAGCCTTATCTAGCAGTCAATTTCCTCTGACTGCCCGAGTCGTGTAATAAAACAGTATAATTACTGATCCCCATGAAATTCTATTGTTCTCTCTCTGCATTAATCAACGATTGTAGTCTCTAAGATGACAAAACAACTGTATGAGGAAAACGGAGGCGGTCCTTTTTGTTAGCAGGGAAATTATCAGGGGTAATATACTTAAACGCGCTAAATAAGCATGCTGCAATATCAAAAATATTGCAGTGTGCAGGCTGCAATATTAAAAATATTGCAGTGTGCAGGTTACAATTATTAAAAATATTGCTTCTTCCACTCCTCAAAGACTTTCAAAACCCACGCCCATTTCCGGCGGCTGGCGTCTGAAACCCAACTTTTGTCAAATTTCTCGCAATCTGAAGCTGTAATTGGCGTTCTAAATCTTTGCTCTATTTAAAAAAAGAAAATGGAACGCCGCCTTTAGAAGTCGATAAAGAATTAAAGCACTGACCGAAATGTCCAAACGTTACACTACATTATCTTCGATTTCTGCTGAAATATCTCCCTTCGCAGATCTCTGTGTAATAAATAATCCTTCGTCTTCCGACGAATCCATCCTCTTTCTAAACCCAGGTTCGCACTGAGTAAAATAACTGAATTCTCTGAAATCGAAGATCCAACACAGACACAGAACAATAGGATTTCATGGGGATCAATAATTATAACAGATAATTACTTCGGCACATGGCATTATGAAATGCCATATGTCATTTGAAAGAAATCGAGCGACATTCATCGTGACCTTCTTCTCTTCAATAAACAACCCCGTGGCCTCGATTGCATGAGAATCTAGAGAGCCGTGGGCCGGGAGGGCAGTCATTGGCCATGGGCCAGGGGGAGACAGTCATTGGAGACAACCATATTCTGTGACCAGTTCTTCTATCTTTACAACAAAGTCTTGTTTTCTGTCCTTCGATATGTAAGGTATCTCATAATAATTAAGAATTTCCTTGAGAATTGTATTATTCAATTTCAGGAGTTTTCGCTCAGTAGCATACTCACAAACATTGCAAGTGTCATAGATAATAATGGGGTGTTTCAAACCAATGTACGCATGGATAGAGTAAAAGAAGCTCTACTTCATCTTCAACTCCCGCTCCCTTCTATTCTTCTGAGGGTGTTGAATGTTTTCGAATGGACGCCAGCCTGGAGAAGAAACTTTTTATCTGGCTTTCTTTTAGCCACTCCTCCCTTGAGAAAAGTCACTCTAATGACTCCCCCCCCCCTTCCCACCGGCCCGCGGCTCTCTAGAATCTCATGCAATCGAGGCTACAGGGTTGTTTATCAGAGAGAAGAATGTCACAATGAATGTCACTCGATTTCTTACAAATGACCAGCAAATTTGGGACAGTTTACAACTTGAATTGGGATGGAGCTGTGTACTTTAGGAGATATTGTTCTCAGCATGGCTTTAATTTCCACTTCGCTTAATTTTTTCCTGCGATAATAGCAATAGATATTTTTACGGAATATGGTGCTCTCATGCACGGTTGTTGAGTGTGTGTAACTCCTGATATCTAGTTTTGTCCCAGTATGGAGAAATCGCAATTTAAAAAGTACCACTTTTCCGCTTAGTCGAGTAGTGGCATATTTGACGTGATGACAGTGTTTACATTTATCAAGATACTCTACCTTTGTGATCACACTTGGAAAAGTGATATATTAAACTGATGTATTCAAGAATATCTTTCGTATTGGCTTATACTATTTTGCGAAACGAAACGAAACGAAATTGTACTATTTTGCGAAACGAAACGAAACGAAACGAAATTTTGCGAAATGGCGTTTTTTCGCCTTTATTTAGCAAAGATGTCATCTTCGTCCGGAACAAAATGTTTCCACTAATAAAATGATCAATATTTCTAAGAGCCTGGTCACCTCTCATTGTATTGACCATAGTAGAATTCGTTTCGCAAAGTAGTAATTTTGAGAGAATTACTATTTTGCGAAATGGCGTTTTTTCGCCTTTATTCAGCAAATATGTCCTCTTCGTCCGAAACAAAATGTTTCCACCAATAAAATGATCAATATTTCTAATAGCCTGGTCACCTCTCATTTTATTGACCATAACAGAACTCGTTTCGCAAAGTAGTAATTTTGACAGAATTACTATTTTGCGAAATGGCGTTTCTTCGCTTTTATTTAGCAAATATGTCCTCCTCGTCCGAAACAAAATGTGTCCACTAATAAAATGATCAATATTTCTGAGAGCCTGGTCGCCTCTCATTTTATTGACCAAAATAGAACTCGTTTCGCGAAATAGTAATTTTGACAGAATTACTATTTTGCGAAATGGCGTTTTTTCACCTTTATTTAGCAAATATTTTCTCTTTGCCCGAAACAAAATGAAAGACAACTACTTGTTTTCGTTCTCGATTGCTCTTTATTGGCTCGGTGTTTACTCTTTATTGTTGTTATAATTCTGTATAATTTTGTTTCGGGCAAAGAGGGCATATTTGCTAAATAAAGGCGAAAAAATGCCATTTCGCAAAATCTCGTTTCGTTTCGTTTCGTCTCGCAATATAGTATAAGTCCTCTTCGTCCGAAACAAAATGTTTCCACTAATAAAATGATCAATATTTCTAAGAGCCTGGTCACCTCTGGTCACCTTATAACGTATTTTCCTAGCAGTTTGACCATACATCGAGCGTTAATTAAGTTCGGCTGGAATTGCCAGTCACGCATGTAGGTTGTTGGTCAGCTATAAAATCCAGTTGCGGCAACCATAAATAGAACAGAACAAAATACAAGGAATACAGAGCAGAATAGAAAACAGAATTATAACAACAATAAAGAGTAAACTCCGAGCCAATAAAGAGTAATCGAGAACAAAGACAAGTAGTTGTCTTTCATTTTGTTCCGGGCAAAGAGGACATATTTGCTAAATAAAGGTGAAAAAACGCCATTTCGCAAAATAGTAATTCTGTCAAAATTACTACTTTGCGAAACGAGTTCTATTATGGTCAATAAATTGAGAGGTGACCAGGCTCTTAGAAAGATTGATCATTTTATTAGTGAACATATTTTGTTTCGGACGAAGAGGACATATTTGCTAAATAAAGGCGAAAAAACGCCATTTCGCAAAATAGTAATTTTGTCAAAATTACTACTTTGCGAAACGAGTTCTATTTTGGTCAATAAAATGAAAGGTGACCAGGCTCTTAGAAATATTGATCATTTTATTAGTGGACACATTTTGTTTCGGACGAGGAGGGCATATTTGCTAAATAAAGGTGAAAAAACGCCATTTCGCAAAATAGTAATTTTGTCAAAATTACTACTTTGCGAAACGAGTTCTATTTTGGTCAGTAAAATGAAAGGTGACCAGGCTCTTAGAAATATTGATCATTTTATTAGTGGACACATTTTGTTTCGGACGAGGAGGGCATATTTGCTAAATAAAAGAGAAAAAACGCCATTTCGCAAAATAGTAATTCTGTAAAATTACTACTTTGCGAAACGAGTTCTGTTATGGTCAATAAAATGAGAGGTGACCAGGCTCTTAGAAACATTGATCATTTTATTGGTGGAAACATTTTGTTTCGGACGAAGAGGACATATTTGCTGAATAAAGGTGAAAAAACGCCTTTTCGCAAAATAGTAATTCTCTCAAAATTACTACTTTGCGAAACGAATTCTACTATGGTCAATAAAATGAGAGGTGACCAGGCTCTTAGAAATATTGATTATAATATTAGTGGAAACATTTTGTTCCGGACGAAGAGGACATATTTGCTAAATAAAGGCGAAAAAACGCCATTTCGCAAAATTTCGTTTCGTTTCGTTTCGCAAAATAGTATAAGCCTTTCGTATTGAATCATTTTTGACAGCGTGAGATCCTGATAAAGATTGCTCATTTTGTGTACACAAATGATGTCAATTTCACGATTCGACTCACGTGCGGAAAATTGTTCAAAAATAAAAAACTTTTGAAATCTGAGGAAACCACCTTTGTTCCGATGATAGGCAGTAGTTTCCTTACCCACATGCAAAGTTTAAGGAAAGATTTATTTTTAAACCAACTTCGATTGGTCGGAAATTACAGAGACACGCTCTTAAGGTGCATTATTCAGTTTTGTTGAGGCTATTCCTCAACAAGGTTTTATGTTAGTCCGTTCCGTTCCTCATTTTTTTGTATGTCACGTAGACGACAATCCTTCAGTAGTAATTTTTATTTTCGATTCTCCTTTTACGCACGTGGTGAAGCGCTTGTAAATAATTTAGGTACGTGAAACTGTTTCTTTTCTTTCGTTTACCGCCTTTCATCATGTGGTTTTTACGGTTCCCTGAGCCTCGTAATTATGATGAAAGGGCGACCGGATGGTTTGGTAAACATTGGAATTCTTCGCCGTCATCAAATTCGTTGGTTTAATGGGCTGTTCTGTTGTTATTCGACATCGACGCCGCTATATGTTTCCGACCCGGACAAGTTTAGTGGGGCGAAATGAAACTCGAAAGTTGAAGGCGAGCTCGAACGGTAAGAACTGGATCAGGAGCGAAACTGCTGTTTCCTCAATCGAATATCGCAAAAACATGTCCTATTCACGGGAAGCACATGAAAATAAAGACCACAGAATTCGAAAGGAAGTTTTACTTTTTTCAGAAATGCTGTTCTCAGTTTTTAGGAAATGTTATTTACATAGTTAAATTTAGCTACTTGTTCTAAAGCTTCCGCGCTCGAGAAATGGGCCAAATAAACACCGAGAGCAAGATTAAAATTCTTCAAATAAAATGTTTATAAGTCATATTTTCAGAAAGCCGGAATAGTGTGAAATCCACACTGAAGAAATGTACAAATAATTAGTTTTTGTTAGGAAATTGTTTTGCCGTATCTTTGGGGCGAGTCATAAAACACCGACTTAAGTGTTTATCAAAGCGGTGAAGTGATCCGCCATGTTGTATACTACTGGAAATATAACTGGCTCGAGTTTTTGCAGTCCTTCGTCCGAAGAAAGGTGGAAAGGCTAAAGTGACTGTTGATCAGCAGCCTTGAAACTAAGTCATTTACTTTTTAAAAGCTATAATTTATTTCTGTGGCAAACACGCGTGCTTGTGAATAGGTAGCTCGAAACCCTTGAGGCCCCTAACTACATAAAAGCGGAGTGAAGCGTATGACCAGACAACGAGTACTCGTAGATAATATTCTTGTCGATGAATCTTAAATATAGATTTTATTCTTCCATAGTTGTAAGGCATGACCACAATCTTTCATCGAAACCACAGGCTTGAGAATTTTACCTTCGAGAGTGTATGCGTACCGAAAAGAAAGATCTGCATGGCTCTACGTACGATTGACAAAGAACTGCGATCAAATAGACGTCACCAGGAGTTAGTTTATACGCAGCCAAGTTTCTAGAACTACACTGTATTTACCTTGAACTTTAAATGTAACTGAAAAACATATTTAGAATGAGAATATTCGATATTTCAAGTTCCAATAATCAGTCGATTAAAAGGCTGTTACCAAGATCTCTAATTTTAATGCGCCCTCTGTTTCAAAGTTTGGTTCAAATGCAGACATAGCTTTTACCTAGGAAATGATTTGAAAAGTTTATCGACTATAAAAAAAGAAAACCAGAACCGCAACAAATCGAAACTTGAATTGTAAGGAAAATCTTAATAGAAAACTATTGTGTTAACCAACTAGAGCAGAAAATTTGTCAACTGGAGCCGAACGAGAGAGATCCGCAAATTTAAGAACGTTGCTTACTTGGAAGGATGTTAGATTGCTGAGCGCACAAAATCGCAAAGAACCAACAGCTAGCCATGATATACGTTGTCGACACTATAAAATGAATGAGCCGAAGGTATCAGACTCGCAACAAATCGAAATTTGACTATTGTGTTATTCAACTAGAGCAGAAAATTTGTCAACTGCAGCCGAACGGGAGATCCGCAAGATTAAGAACATTACTTACCAGTAAAGATGTTCGATTGAAGAACGCACAAAATCGCGAAGAACCAAAGAATCCCCATGATATACGTTGACAACAAAAAAGGGAATGAACTAAAGTTATCTATATCCTGCATTAATGCTCTGGCATAATGTCTGCTGATCACGCGTGTTCTTTTTGAGGTGGGAAGGGAGAGTAAAAATGAAGTCAATGTCTGTCTTAAGATGAAAGGCTCCTGACCATAGTACCCTCGGAGTAGAGTGCGTTGCCCCGTCTTTCTCAGAAAAATTGTTTACTTTTGGACTGCTTTTCTGAGAATTTCAGATCGTATTGACATTCTGCGTAGTTGATCTACCGCCCCTCTTTAGAGTCCTAAAGTGCTTACGTCACGTTTCCATAGCACCGGAATTCTGTGGTCTAAACAAACCAATATGGCGTCCCTAGCGTGACACATTGTCGTTGACCTTGAGCACTTCAAGAGCTATAATAGCGCATTTTATCCTCCAATAATAGAAATAAGATAAAGAGAATCAAGATAACCTTTGGCCTTACTATTGAAGAGTATAATAAGCGGACAAAAGCACCTGGTGAGCAATAATTCGAGTCAAAACGCAACGGAGACGAAGTTTGCGATGGGCCAGTGTTTTCATCCAGATTGCAATCACACATCTGAAAGCCACTGCTGCCGATTCTTTTCGTTTCCAGACCAGAAAAAACATAAAACACTCTATGATAAGTGGATATCATTTGTAAGGTGAGTATTTTTCGAAAAATATATATTTCGATGCTGTACCATCGATTAGAAATAGCTGTTTTTTTTTTTATCTCAAACTGATTCACGATTAGCTGTTTCTCTTTCTTGTCTTATTTGTTTTCTCGCGGCTTTGCCTTTCCTTGTCTTCAGTCTTGATCTAAGATTATTTAGTTACTAAAAACTATATGATAGTTGTGAGTATCAAAGCTTTTACACTAACTAGTATTAAGTAACAAGCTCAGAGAAATACTCGCTTCGCATTCACGTCTTAGACTACAAGGTTAAGCATGTGACCAACTAAACTTTGGGTTTTTTAAGCGCAAGTATAGTAACTGCTTCTGTCTTTTTCTGTTATAGGAGAGGAGATAGAAAGCCCAGCAAACATTCGCGACTTTGCAGTTGTCACTTTAAAGATGGGCGAAAAGAAAATATGCCAACCATCAGTGACAGAAACAGGCACAAGCTGTTTGATAGTTTGGACTTGCTGCCAGGTACAGGACCAACACCTCCCAGTACACCTACCCCCAAGAAAAAACGGAAAGTGTCTGCCGAGCCCACGAAATTACCAACTGTAGCATCTGTGCTTGAAGAGATTAAAGAGAACTCTGAACCATGTTCCACTGAATGCTCACAAGAGGAAAAGACAAGTTCCAAAGAAGCTCTGCTGTCAATAGAGCTTGATATGACTTCAACAGAACTTGCTAAACACAAGGAAATGTCAAGTTACTATAGTGCACACTACTCTGCTAAGAGCTTGAGCCCTGAGGTGATACGGATGGAGACAGGTCTACCCACTAAGGATGTTCTTGATATTGTTGTGGGATATGTTTCAAGATTCAAGGGTGAAATAAACTATTATGCTGGATGGAAGGTTGAGGGGATCACACTTGAGGACCAGATATTTATCACTCTGATGAAACTGAAACAAAATTATACCAATCTACATTTAGCCCAGTTGTTTTCATGCAGTGTTGCAACTGTTGCCAACATAGTACTAACTTTTGTCCATGTTTTGCATTCTCTCCTGTTCAAAGACATCATGACAACCGTGCCATCTAGAGAAAAGAACAAGATGTGTTTGCCATCCTCTTTCACTGAGTACAGCAGTTGCCGCATTGTGATTGATTGTACAGACATTGAAATTGCTGCACCTAAGCTCATGTCGCAGCAGAATGCTACAAATTCCAGCTACAGGGGAATGAACTCTTTCAAAGTCATTATAGGGGTTGGCCCAAAATGGAGTTATAACCTATGTTAGTGATCTTTTTCCTGGCTCAGTCAGTGACAAGGTCATGGTTAAAGAGTCTGGGTTTTGTAAACATTTGAGTGCTGGTGATCTTGTTCTGGCAGACAAAGGTTTTCTCATCAGCGATGTAGTTCCAAGAGGTGTTTCAGTGAACATACCACCATTTCTCAACAATGGAAAGTTTACAGAGAGTGAGGCAAGGGCGACAAAATCAATAGCTCGATGTCGCATCCACGTAGAGCGTGCAAATGCAAGACTTAAGAGTTTTCGCATCCTTGGCTTCATCCCAGCATTTTTGAGGTGCCATGCTGACAAGCTATGCCAACTGTGCTCAGCTCTTGTTAATTTGCAGTATCCATTGATCAAGGATGGCTGCGAAGACTTTGAATTTGACTGAATAGAACTTTTTTTCAACTAAATTATAGTACAATGAGTTTTTAATATTATTTTTGTATTACTAGAAGCCCTACTGTAACAGATCAAATGGTATTGACATAGCTTTGGTCAAAAATATGATGTGGTCAGTTTTACATTTTTCTGATATTCATCTCCTTTATGTTCATTAATACAAACTACTATGTGTTCTGTGAAAATAGATTATAATGAAATCCAGTGACATTCTTAAATTGTCATTTCAACTAAATCCAGGTCAGGGGCATGTGACCAGTATGGAATTCTTTCGTCCAGTAGTTCCAAGTGTGAAAGTCGTGCTGGCTGAAAGGTTTTACTTTTGTGTCTGTGAAGCTGGGAGCCTGAGTCCAGGTGTATAAAACTAAAGCCACACTTAAATTAGCTTTAAGGGATGGTGAGAGGTAGTCAGAAAAAATAACCTGTGCTGCATGGATTTTGTTTTGGCTCCCTCCCCTTCCCTTTGCATTGCTATCCAAGCCTACTTGAGCGTGGCATAAGTTTTATGCACCTGGGCCCTGTTGAGTAACCAGGATAAGTGTTACCAGCTACCAGTAGCCATTGGTTGCAAAAAAAAATTGTTTAAGCTTGCTTTCAGGAAGAATGTAATTTATTATTAAGTTACTATGCTAAATGGAAAAATGTGGGTTCTTTATCTTGTGTCTCTATCTGAGTGTAGAATATGTAATGTTATATTAAGAAATTAATGTATGAAATTTAAAAAAATACCTTTTAACATTAGCTACTGCCTATTTACATTAGCTCCCACTCCCCCCCCTCCCCCCCACTTTGATTATGTCCAGCATCTGTGCACCACTTTTCAAAGTTCTCCCTCGGTAATCTTTGGGAATAGTTGATGAAAGTAAAAATCACTCAAGATAGTAATATTGTGCTCCCAAGATTCATCTCATTCAATCTTGATAACAACACTATCCTTTGTGGTCCATACAACAAAGTAGCAGAATTTGCGCTTAGTCAGGAACATCTGGCCTTGACACTGATGCCAGTAAACATGTGTGGTAGACAGCGTATAATTCCCTTCCTTCTCCTCCAAGTAAAAGTCTTTGTGCCCACAAGCTTCCTTGATTGTCGCATTTCGATGTGTGTAGGGGCACTTACACTCAATCACCGAGTCGTCTCCCACAAGTCCATCAGGGGAAGCACCCAGAACTCCCGACTCGAGTAGCCAAAGGCCGGTCTGTACAGGTGTAAAGTTTGTGATGTTGGTGAAGGACTTCAGGGCCTCAGTCTCATTGTCCTGTCCCCATGCAATTGCTTTAACTCCATTCAAGTTGTATTCCCCAAGTAGTCGCTTGATAAGAGACGGTGTAACTCTTTTTGCCTGGAGGACGGAGCCAAAATTACTAGCAGTCAGGCGGCCTCTACGAGCTTGGTGCCATGCAGGGCTGTTTCGCTGGCCAGCCGTGAGGGTACTCACAACATTTATGGTTCTCTAGCTAGCTCCTCTACTTTGGCATTCTCAATCAAGTACTCTAATTGTTTTTCCTTCGTAGATGCCATAAGGAAACCTTCTGAGTAAATGATATCCTCAATCGTCTTGATCGAGAGAGGGGTAGCAGGTTGTGGTTCGGGACTCAAGATCCAGCAGGTCCCTGTAAATTTGCCATAGCGCTTTAGTTCGCTGTACAGCCACATCCGATCTTCTCGGCTAGGATCGCGCGCCAAAGGGCTGTAATCCTTCTTCTTCGGTGGCGCTGGAAACATCTGGCTTGCAGACTGTACGCTTTCTGCCTTTCGCTTTCGTTTCCATTGGCATTCCAGGTCCGTCCTGCTAAGGTTATGGATGCCATAAATAAATATGGCTGCCGCGTGACTGCACTTGAACTCGCCGCGAGGACACTCGCATTCTGTGTTTTTATTTCAAGGTTTTCATCGAGATAAATCTGATAAAAAGATAATTCGAAACAGACACGTAAGTTGCAATATATATTCCGCAATATAAACATTAAATTGGAGGTGAAATCGGGGTTGGGAGTTCTTCGAATTGAACATACGTGTTGTGATCCCAAATTGGCAACTTACTGTGACTTTGTAGTCCTTATTTTTCATGCTTGCTTGGACTTCACCTTTGATAACTCCCCTGGAATAAATAAAGCTTTGGACATGGTCGGATTTGAAGTGGTTTTCTCCGCGATCAAGCGATTTCTGCTCTCCAGAAAAGAAAGAAACGAGTGAGCATATCGATAAAGACGCCATGTTTGAAGTATGAGTTTAAACTGTTTAGACCAGAAAAAAATGCTGTCATGGCAACGTGACGTCACACTTTAGGACTCTATTCCCCCTCCCCTCTTGGATGTAAAGTTATTTCATCACAGGGTACCCCTAAGGTCTACTTGATAGTTTGTCTGTATTCATTTATACTCGTGAGCGGAGAGAGGCCTTGTCAGGAGTAAAGTGCCTTGTCGAAGACCTGGTCATCTTGACTGCAGGCCCAACGATAGTCAGTCAGTCAATGTGTTAGTTTGTCTGTCATTTCACTTCAAAAGAAATGGCAAAGTCCACAGATTCCTTTTAAATGACCCATTCTAGCAAAAGACGTATTATATTTCAAATCATTTTAAGATTTATTCGCGAGAATACTGTTTGCCTTTTTCAGTACGCGACTGGAGAAAACATAGTCGGAATGCTCCCTGGCAAACTCGCGGGCTCGCCTGACGACAGGTTGTTTCTGATCGGTGCTCATTACGACACGATGCGGACTACGTCACATGGTACTGACGATAATGGCTCAGGTGTGGTTGCTATGTTGCAAGTTGCTAAGCAGCTCGCCAAAGGTATGTTTTGTTACATGATCATTTTCTTGGAATGGTGTTTTAAATTTTCCGGTTAGGTGTTTTATTTGCTTTTATGGCCATAGATAAAATGCACATTCAGGCAACGTAACTTGGGCTTTGCAACGCATTTTCATAACGAAAAATGACAAACTGACCAGAAATGAACCGAAGGATCATTGTTATCTTTGACCGAAGATTGTCATACCTTAGACGACATAATGTTTGCACAATATTTGCATCTAATTTTCAGTTTACCTGCGAGCGTGTTTTATCTATTGTCGTAGCACTATCAGTGACAGGAAACAGAGAGAGACAGGCCGACGTCGCACGTTTCTTTTTCCCCTCGGCATCGCCGTTAGAAATAGTAATGATAATGATAAATAATATTTAAAGAGGGTACTTTCATCACATTGAGTGGTTTTCAGGTGGGTCCTCTGACTAAAAATACATTTAGATTAGATTAAAAAGAAAAGAAAGAAATAATTTGTAGATACATGTAGATGTAAAGAAGCATATAAAAGCACTAAGATTAAAATACTGAAATTAATAATATGCTAAGGTTTATAAGGTAATTTTAAAAAATAATTATATGTGTCTTTTAAAAATTAATGGTAGCATATATAGGCTTTTTCAACTCAGGCGGGTGCCAACCATTCGTTTGTCGCTTGATAAGATGTTATGCGTCGTCCCCATTCCGTTCTAATTCTGCCAAAGCGTGGAAGGTGTCCATTTCTGGTGTTGTAACCATGTGAATTTAGTGTTGATTTAAAGTTATCAAAGTGTACAGGAATGATTCCTTTTATTGCGTTCTGAACAAGTACACAAGGATGCGCACGACGCCGAAATTCCAAAGGCAAGCACGTTACTTCTTTAACTGCCTCTTTAAAGGAGGCCTTCTTGCCATAGACCTTTTTAGCAAACTTATTTTGGAAGGCCTGTAGCTGTTCCATTTCCGATTTTAACCCTGGTTGATCGCCCTATATTATATCCGCATAGTCTAAATGAGGTAACACCAAACCATTGTAGTACGCAAGGCGAGTCTTTTCGTCAAGCATATGGCAAATGCGATTAAAAATACAGATACGATGACCTAACTTCTTGATCAAATTTCGAATATGAGGCCTCCAATTCCATTTTTCGTCAATGGTCACTCCGAGGTATTTAAAATATTTCACACGATCAATGATCACATCATCATCAGCTTTAAATTGAAAGTCCTCAAAAGATGTCAGTACATTTTTACTTCCAGTCAGCATCAGTTTCGTTTTCTCAAAATTCAAGGTCAGCTTATTGTCATGGTAGCAGTTACAAATTTGCATAAAACCAAGATCCAGGTTCTCTTTTAGTTCAGCTGTAGTTGATCCCGCACAAAATGATACAGCATCATTTGCGTAGAGAATCATCCTAGCATCTGAAATAGCATTGGGTAAGCTGTTAATGTGTTAATATAACTGTTAGTAGAGCAGTGCTTATCACGTGTACAGCTTTCCTGTAGGGTTCTTAAAATAGTGAAAGCAAACTGTACCATCGCAGATATATTTTTATCTCACATCTACTCAGAATATGAAGTACTATTGTTCGTGTCTCTGGTTGGATGTACGATATATTTTCACTGTCGCTCGCTTCATACTTCACAGTGCAAATCTCATCAGTATGTATGAAAAAAAGAAACATCATACCATGGAAAGTGCTTGAACAATTGTTATTCACTCGTTACGTTGCACCGAAGAACTCACTCTGTCGCTGCGCTCAGTTGTTCGTTTATTTGATTCATTACAACTCGTGGACATAAACCGTTCGTGCGGACTTTCCATAGAATAATCTTTATATCACCGGAAAATGTACTGGAGACATGACCTTTAAGACGGCGTCAAAAACAAAAAAACATTCCAGAAGCGTCTCGAAGGAGTTATGACGACGGTGTGTATTGTGTACTAACCCGGATAACAGCATTTTTTATTTGATTCGGCAATCTATCAAATTTCGAATGTATCCATGGGATACCATGGCAGCATGATTCATTTACCCAGAGAGCTGACTAATATTTAAATCCATGTTAATGGTATCGTGAGGGGGGGAGGGGGGCGGCCATTGCAGAAACGGTGTAGTATTATTATTTTTTTTTTGAGAGGGGAGGGAGGGAAGGACATATTTTATAGAGAGTTGAAGACTGAAGCTTGTGGCAGCAGCAAACGAGAAGAATGTAGAATCCTTAAATTCAACCTGCAAAAGAACAGCACAAAATCTCTTTTTCACGACTATAACAGACATTTTCACTTTAGAGTATAAACCGCTGATAACATATGTAAAGAAGTTCGATTTTTGCCATTTGCAGTACCTCTTGTTTTTCTTTTTTTTTTTTTTAATGTCTTCGATTTCCGCAAAAAATTACGAGGAATGAGACTTCAGTGGGTGGGTGGCAAAAATGATCTATTAAGCTCTTTGCTTTCTTTTTCTTTCGCCAGATTTCTCCAACTGCACCCGTAGTTTTAGCGTTGTGTTCGTTGCATTTGATTTTGAGGAATGGGAATTGTATTGTTCCAACCAAACGGTCACGCCCAGATGTGCTTGTGGCTCTATCGACTGTGGAAGTCGCGCTTTTGTCGCAAATTTCACACGCTTTTATAATGGGTCTTTAAAGTCAAACGGAAAGTTTCAGGGAGCGATAATCATGGACACGATGTTCAACTATAACACCACGTCTAATTCGCAGCGTCTCCCGCCTGGGGTAGATAAACTCGCGCCGGAAATTTACCATCAGATCAAAGAGGACGAGTTCCGAGGGAATTTCCTTTCCATGGTTGGTCGAGGAGTGGATGATGCAGCACTGCTGAACTCATTTTGGTATCATTACAGTCAAGTGAAATCTGGTAAGCATTCATCCAGTCTTCTGACTTGGTTCTCTTCCCTTGTCAGATGTCCGTGTCCCAACTTCCTCTTTTAAAATCATCTGAATTAAATCATTCTCCTTGTAGTTGATAAGTGACGGACCGATCTTCAGTGGTGAATCGCAATCAAAGGGACATTAGCATGACTTTGAGCCTTATTTGAAGGTGCTTAAGGGAAATATTAAATGCGCGTGCCTTCTATTTTTATCAGTGCTTTTTTTTTCTTCTCATAATTTGCACGTATTTCAAGAGTCACTTACAATTGAGTCGCGCAATATGTTAAGATATGTCATTTTTTCTTAGAATGTTCTATTTACTCTCCTGTCACGTTTGACGTTGTAGACCCTTGCAGTATGCAGGACGAGTGTTATATCTTAAGCTAATAATAGTCGTATTCCCCTCAGAGTCTCTGTGGTTCAGTCGTAGAACATTGAAGCGCGAAGTCCGAGGGTCTGGGTTCGATTCCTCGCGGGATCTCAGATTTAAATCATTCTTGTTACGCTCGTGACGAGAATCGCATTTTTCTCCGGTGTAGATTTCAGAAGGTTGATTAGAGTTTCCTTACGTGATCACTAAACGGGGGATGTATGAAAAAAATTATTATAGTAATTCATGATTTTAACATCAACAAGAATTGCTGAGACGATTTTTCAAAAATTTACCCGCGATTGGTCAATTTCATAATATGATAATGTGATCTTTTACCTTTCTTGATCCTTCACTTAGCTCTCGGGAACAAAACTACAATATATCAAGTAAACCTTCCATTTCACGGTCCCCCATCCCCTCAAGATGAATACTGGTATGGGGATTTCTTACGCAGTGATCACGTGTCTTTTTGGAGCTATAATCCGTCAATGAGCGCCATCTTCCTCAGTGACACAGCCGATCAAAGAGGATACATGACATCGTGTTACCACCAGAATTGCGACAGTTTGAGTCATGTGACGCCTGAAATGCTTCAGTTCCTACAGAAGACCACTGACACAATCCTGGCGATGGCTAATGACGTCACCAAGCTATCGTGCGACGGCTCTTGGTCCCAGACCACCACGACCACCACGACCACCTCTACAAGTAAGGAAGAAGAACGGAACAAGAAGGAAAACTTTAAGCTGAGTTTCTAATTCTGAAATCTGCAGCCTCGTTCTCATGGCCTTACTTGGGGGTGGGGCAGGAAAAGGCCATGAGAACGAGGTTGTGAGATCTCTAGAAGCATTTAGGTACTTTTCTCATCATGTCTAATGTGCTTTAAAAATGGTTTATGGCCTAGTGGTGGTCAGATTTGGAGGATTAAGCGAGACAAATTTCCACAAAGAGTTACTAAAATAGTGCTTTCAATAAGACCCGGCACACGCCGGAGCTCCAGCGGGTATTCCGTTGTGAGTCACCGGTTATATTTCACCGCGCTCAAGTCACGGTCACCACGCTAAAGTCGCACTCAAGTCGCTCTCCAGCGGGTATTCCGTTGTGAGTCACCGGGTATATTTCACCGCGCTCAAGTCACGGTCACCACGCTAAAGTCGCACTCAAGTCGCTCTCCAGCGGGTATTCCGTTGTGAGTCACCGGGTATATTTCACCGCGCTCAAGTCACGGTCACCACGCTAAAGTCGCACTCAAGTCGCTCTCCAGCGGGTATTCCGTTGTGAGTCACCGGGTATATTTCACCGCGCTCAAGTCACGGTCACCACGCTAAAGTCGCACTCAAGTCGCTCTCCAGCGGGTATTCCGTTGTGAGTCACCGGGTATATTTCACCGCGCTCAAGTCGCGGTCACCACGCTAAAGTCGCACTCAAGTCGCTCTCCGGCGGGTGATGTACCGAAGTAGCAACCTATTTCAAATCATACTGAAGCACTGCTAATATACTTTGCAAATGTTAATCTCATCTTAAAAAGTTAGGTGATAAAAATGTTACAGGTCATTAAATTGGTTGTGGCATGGAGAGCTGTTTGTGCTCTGCTTTCCCTCCACGCGTGAAGGATTTTTGAAGAAATACCGATAGGTAAAGAAATACAGAACCAGTGATTTATGAACAGCTTTCAACTGATCGACAAGAATCAAATATCACATGACTGACGATTTCTTTTCTCATGTGTATTTCGCAGTTTACGGCATGAAAGGATGGGAGATCGCCCTTTTAGCACTTGGAATGATTTTACTCGGCGCACTAATCGCCGGAGCAGCATTTGCGTTTTACCTTCGCCGGATCAGGAAAGAAGACCCATTTGTCAGCCAAGATCACTTGCAAACAGGCTTCAATACCAAAGTCATCTAGCCCTTTACCATTGCAAAACGCTGGGCTCACCAATGTGGTTGTCTCGCGTAGGCTGGCTAACAGGGTGCAACTGAGGAGTCTTTTGAATTGCTAACCGAAGGAACTGGGTGTTCGTTTTTTAATCTTAAAATTTCTTGGCTAAATCTTTTTCTTAATCTTTTGCATATTTAATAATAATAATAATGATAAGTAGATGCTTATAGGGCGCATTTCTAATCTCAATGCGCCTAACATCAGATTATTATAAGAATAAGTAATTAATTAACAGTAATGTTTTTTAAACAAAAATGTCTTAAGCTTAGTTTTGAATGTTTCAAGTGTTTCCGCTCTCTTAATATATTTGGGAATTGAGTTCCATAGTTTCGGTGCAGATACTGAAAAAGCGCGTCCACCATAGGAATTGGATTTAATAGGTGGGATGTATAACTGTAAGCGAGTTGATGATCTCAGTGTTCTTGATGGATGGTATTCTTGTAGAAGAGATTCTAAATAACTAGTAGATTGCTCATTTAAGATCTTATAAGTTATAAGTAATATCTTAAAATTAACTCTTGCTTCGATTGGCAGCCAATGTAGATTCTTTAAAATATGGTCAGTGTTTCGTGTTCCGGTTATCATACGAGCAGCGATATTCTGGATCCTCTGTAGTTTGTCCCTTTGATACTTTGGTATCCCATATAGAATGCTATTACAATAGTCTAGTCTAGAAATTACAAGGGAGTTGACTAGCATATTTAGACAATCGTTTTTCTCCTCGGTTAAGTACTGAATGTTTTTTGCCTTACCGAGTGAATATTTTGCTGCCAGTTCAAGTGAAAGTAGTTTTGCACGTGACAAGGAATGTTCCACATTGCAGTAATCCAGGAGGCTTGATTTCAAGGGAATTTACTAAGGTTTGTACATTTTTCGGAACTGACAATTTTCTGATTTTTCTAATATTATATAAATAAAAAACCAGCTTCCAAGTCTTATCAATATGAGTGTTGATTTTGAGTTGACTGTGAAGCTTGCAACGCAAATTCTTGACTTCAGAAGACAAAGGAACTGTTGCATTTCCCACGCGCAGAGTCAATGTTCGCCTTTGGCAGTTGCTGCCTAGTCCCTAAAATAATGAATTCGGTTTTGTCATCGTTAAGCATTAATCTGTCCATTAACATCCACCCTCTAATGTTAGTAACACATGCTTGCATTGCCGCGAGATCATCAGCAGCGCCTTGGGCGCACACTTTGACTCTTTTTGCGTATTCTGGAACACTTTCCTGGGGAATAACTATCGTTATTTATTGTCATCCCTAAAATAAAGCCTTTTTTTCTCTTTTAATTTATTTCGTCATTTTTGTCAGCGAAGTTTCCTTCTTCTTTTCACTAAACAGAAAACACGGAGCTGATGTGATTCGAGTTCAATCTTAGCTTTGAGGAATAAAAAGGTGGTAGCAACGAAACATATCACCACGAGTTGGCGAAAATCTCGAGCTGTAAAGGGTTTAACTTATTGAGATTAGAATCCATCTACAATAATCGTCTTATTATGAAATCCAGGGGAATCAGTTTTGGTTGTAATGAACCCTCCGAATTTGAGTATGTCAGTACATGGGAGCTAAGGTTGATTCATGTTTGTTTATTTTGTGCAAAGAAACCTAGATTAGGTTGACTAAAAGAATATTTTTGAGGTCCTGATGCTAAAACTTATCGAGTGGGGGGTCTTTTTCATGCAAAACTAATTTATTATTTAAATGTTCTTTGGGGGATTTTGAATAAAGAATTACGCCGGTTTTCTCGGTTTCCTTATAAAACAGAGCACCTCACTCTTGTATGATATAACTAGCACAGCGAGCGAACGAAAAGAAAATTGAATTGCTAAAATGGAAGTAAATTAAGTGTTTATTGTAGCCTGCATGCATAAGCGAGCATAAGGAACTGATTGACCGTGGAAATCAGTCTTTACAACTAGGACTGTCCATTTCGTTTTTCACTTTTAGGGTTCTCATCCATGCTTACGTTATAATGACGTCAGTTACGACGCTTGGCATGTTTGCAAACCTTATTTGCTTACTACTTGGCTGCTGGCTTGTTCCGAAATTTAACTTTCAATAAAGAAAAAAAAGTTACAGATAAGTGCGGTATATGGTCGGACAGAGAACAAATTGGCAGATGGCTTGACAGCTTTGTATCAGCTCCGTGTTTTCTTCTCTGATAGAGCACACCCTCTCAATAATAATAATAATAATAATAATAATAATAATAATAATAATTTTCCAATTTATATAGCGCGTATTTACATATGCTGATCAAGAGCGCTTTACAATTATATGTTTAAGAGGAAGCGAAAATACATTACTAATTTTCAGGGCTGTCTTTAAGGGCTACTGCAAGTCTGTGTCCCGGCTACTTTGATACAAAACCAAAACATTAGAAAGTAAAAGTGCAACAAATGACAAAATTTTGAATGAAAACAAACCAATAGTTTATTACACAAACTCTCTTCCACCTTTTAAAGTGAAGTGACTTTAAAATCACTGTGAGGCTGAATGAAAACGCGTAGTCAGTCACCGTCCTGTATGCGCGCGCTTTTTACGAAGTGTTTGTTTCAGTCGCGCGATCGGATTCTCTTGTTTTCGGAGTTTCTGGTTCTGCACGACTATGTCATCAAAGAAACGGAAGGCAGAAATGGACAAATACCGAAAGCTGGATTCTTTCTTCTCTTCTGGCTCCGCTTCAAGGTATGATGGCGTTAAACTGAACAAATCACCGTTTAGGCTTCAACAATACTCTTTCAAATCGACCACTGGGATGATGCCTAAGCGAATTTAATAGCAAAAGATGTGGCCTACTAGTTGTCACACGTGGAATTGCCGTTGTTGAACTTTAACAAGAAATGCACAAAAAAGTCGGCGATTTGTTAACTACAAACTTACAACGTTAATTGGGTCTTCCTCTCGCTTGTTTACTCGTCATGCAAAAAATACGTATCAGTCATACAGGGCTTGTGTACGTTCCAGTTATTGCTTTGTCGGACAGAAAGTTGGTTCGACCATATACTCTACATCAGAGCAGAGAGTTACGTTGTGTTATTTACTCAAGGCAATGCAGTTGGTTCAAAGGAAAATGTGTTACGTTCTTGACACGTTCTTGCCGCCATGTTTTTTTTTTTTTGCTCTTGCCTGAGCGTCACGAGCTACTTTCACTGGTTCCCAGTCTTAATTAACGGTGATAAGACTGAGCTTTTGGTCATCGGATCGGGCAATCTGTCTGCTTCTCAGCTTCCTTCTTTTACAGCGATTGATGGATCTGTTATACAGCCTTCGAACTATGCCAGGAACATAGGTGTAATCTTAGACAATAAGTTGAATATGGAACGTCAAGTTTCGGCTATTTGTAAATCTGCATTTTTTCACATCCGGAATATTTCTCGGATTAGAAAGTTTTTGTCAGTTAGTAGTACTAAGGCGTTAGTACACGCCTTCGTTACATGCAGATTAGACAACTGTAATTTTCTGTTTTATGGTCTTCAGAAACATTTAGTTCATAGAAAGCAAATAGCCCAGAATTGTGCGGCACGGCTGATCTTATGTGGTCGCAAGCATGATCACGTTACTCCTTTACTGAGGGAACTGCACTGGCTCCCCGTGGAGCAGAGGATTATTTTTGAAATCCTATTTTTTACTTTTAAAGCTTTAAATAATTTATGCCCTAGTTATATCAGTGACTTGTTAGAAACTTATAAGCTTGCTAGGTCTTTGCGATCATCGATTAAGAACTTGTTAGTGATTCCTCGCTCCAAGTTGAAATCTTATGGCGATCGCGCCTTTTCTGTCTCTGCACCTAAGCTGTGGAATGACATTCCTGAAACCATAAAATGTAGTAGAGATCTTAACGCTTTTAAGCGTAATCTTAAAACTTATCTTTTTAAGCGTTATTTTAATGAATGATTATGTTTGATTATTATTTTACTTTTTACCTTGATTGTGAAGCGCCTTAGAGCTTTTGGATAGGGCGCTATATAAATTGTCATTTATTATTATTATCATTATTATTACTCAGCGTCTCTTTTTTGTCACGCAAATAGTCGCGACTCACGTTGGTTGTTTTATGCAAGGGTGGGTACAATTTTTCCAAATTCCAAAATAAACAACATGCGTATCTCTCATACCTTGATCTATTTAAAGGATGACGACGCAACCTCTCAGGGTCTGTTTACAAAGGTGAAGGATGTGAAGTTCATCGGAATTAAGTGTACATTCTTTAAGAAGTATTGCCGCATCTCTTAATCACGAGTAAGGCTTTTCAAAAGGGAGTTGTGGATTTTTCCCGAATCGCGCCAACAATTGAGTACACCAAAGGGCAGCTAGATGAGGCAGAGGAAACAATGTCCTCCATCAGTAGGCTGAAAGCAGATCTTCAAGAAGATGGAAGGTTGTGGTTGCTCAACATGAATGCCTCAGAGTACCAGTATCAGGGCTTAGAGAATCTTCTGTGCAACTATGTAGAAGCTCTTAAGACCAACATTGATAGGTTTAGGAGAGTCTGCCTGTGATATCTGCTTGGTCAATATTTGACCCCTTGAAAGTCCCAAACAAGGATCGCCCTGGGTTTTAAGCCGTATGGTAAAACCCAAGTCCAAACAATAGCTGAGCACCTCACAAGTTCCATGCCTGCTGATCAGAAGGCGACTGTTCAAGGGGAAATCAAAACAGAATTTGCAAAACTGAAGTATGACATGCTCACGTGGAAACAAGATCTTCCAGAAGAATGCAATCCCTCTGTGTCTCCATATAAAGTAACAGCTACTGAATGGTGTCTGAGGCAGATTTGCAGCCTTTCCCACTTTTACTCCAAGATCAGTAACATGGCCGACATAATGCTATCAACTCCTGTATCAAATGCTTGGCCAGAGAGGGGTGCCAGTTGTGTGAAACGCGTCAAAACAAGGTTTAGATCAACCTTAAAAAGTGACATGCTAAAATCGTTGCTATAAGTTTCCATCAATGGGCCAGCTAATGGAACAAACGATTCAAAAGGGATTATTGAGAGGTCAGTGAAGGCTTGGAGCTCTGCCAAGAACAGAAGGAGCCTACCAAGAGCAAGACGAGACACAGCTGAGCTGATCTCCAAAGCGAATCACAGCTGCATATTTTTGTGGAAGCTGGGTTGCAAACGGATTCATTAGAAAGGCTGTCAGAAGAGATGCGAGGCACTGACTGTGTGAGAGAAGAAGTGGAGGCTTTTTATAAAGCTTGTGATCTTCGTAATGTCTCTGATGATGTTGATGAATTTGATGATGAAGGCTTTACGACGACGAGTTTTATGAGTGACTGACTGTTAAATCATCCCACGTAGAATCTACAGTAAAGCTAAGTTATTGTCAGTTTTTGCACGGAGCATTTATAGACACAGACATTAAAAAACGTATTGGCGTTTAGAACCGTGTGGTCTTTGTACTCACTAACTGCTAAGCGAGACATTTCAGAATTTTCTTGTGGAAGTGAAATACAGCAGCTCAGTGTTATTGATTTTAAGGAGTTAAGTTTAAATTTGCTGCAGCCCTATTTTGTCATGATAAAAGCATAAGAATGGAAAATGACTCTTGGAAACTTGTCAGAGTCTTCCCAATGCCATAGAGAAAGGGGACAGTAGTAGCATTTAATTTACTCCATGTAAAAGTTGCATTAAAAAAAAAAATGTATTTTGAAAATTTTGTGTTGTTTCCCAAAAGCTTTATCCCCCTGCCCCACCTTTCTTATCGACAGTCACACCAGAAAATTTTTGTCTCCCGGCTACTTTTTTCATTTCCCCGCCTACTTGAAAATTAGTGACAGCCCTGTATTACTGTGAGAAGAAAATGAACTAGGTTATGGACTAAAAATAATTCTTAAAAAGATAGGTTTTAAGTCGAGATTTAAAACTGTTAAGTGATGTTACTTGACGAAGCTCCATAGGTAGGCCATTCCAGAGTTTCGGAGCTGCTGCTGAGAATGATCAGCGCGTGTAATACTCGAACTTCATTACAAAAAGTCTTTGACGATATCCCGCAAGTCGTGGCTAACAAGTGACAAACAGGATCCCATGTCCTCCCTGTACAGAAAATCCATCTACCGAGAGCGCCAACTATATGCTACACCAGCGGTTTCCTAGTGAGAAAAACAAAATGGCGTCGGCGAGTTTGGAGGAAGAGGACACCGAACTGAACTTTGGAAAGCTTCTTGTTCGAACATTTAGCTCCAGTGCACCACCTGGTAGTAAACGAGATGCTCAATGGAAAGTGGAGAGATTGAATCTGTTGAACATCGCAAATCTTTGCATTAAAAATCTTATCGATTCAGCTCTCAAACTTGGGCGAGTGATAGACGAGCCTTTTGAGCCTTTTCAACAATTTTTTGTAGTGCTCGAAAGCATTCTACGACATGGATTAAAGAGTAAGTAGAAACCAGGAATATTTTTCTCTTATTTATTTTAAAATCTTCAGTTGTGGAAGAGTATGAAAGTTGATGACTGTAGCCGGAAAGGAAGCTTTGATTCGCTATCAAAGTGAAACTGAAAAATTATTATTTTAACAAAACAAAACGTGAAACCTTTGCTTGTCACATGACTACTAGTGCCATAATTATTTTTTTATTAGGTTCTCCTTCATGTAGGCTGTTGAAATTATCTGTCATCGAGGAAAAATAGATTTAATTTATCTTCATTGAAATTTGTGAAACAGTTTGAAAAATCACACAAGTCGTACTGTTCATACGCTGCCTTTTAACTATAGAGTTTCAAATAAATTATGCATGGAAAATTTATCCCACTCTTATTTTCAGGATGGATTTTTATGAACCCTAATCGCTAAATTAAACTAGCTCATGAACTAAGGTTATTGTCTAAGAATTAACCCACTCTAGCCTAAAAGTATGTGCAAGTACAGATTAGTTTTTAGCCATATGAACGTTTTGATTTCTCTTAAAGCAATATTTTTAAATTTCGTTTAAAATACTCAGACATTTTTTTTTATTTTAGCTTTTGCAATTGAGTTTGTGGTACTGTTAAATTTGTGGAATTTAAATTTCTACAAACTTGGAACTTATTTTTTTTTGGCATGGAGGAACGAGAAGTTGAGCATGCTTTAGAGAAAGTGGAGGCTCTTTTTCCAGAGTTCTCCTCTCTTTTCTATGTCACATTTTATTCTTGCCAGGTGCAAGTAAATCAACAGTGAATGTGAAAATTATTTGATTGCCTGAGCGTACAGTTAGATATTGTATGGCAAAGAATAATGCACTTCAAAAGGACAGTGTAGCAGTTCTCTTAAGCTGCTGTTTCTTTGACTGCTGTCTAAGTATGCTCTTTCTGTTTTCATTGTTGAAGTGAAACGTAATATTTTGGGTCAAAAGAAGGATTATTGGGGACCGCTGGAAGCATTAGAACAAGTTGCACCTGAATCATCAGAGATTGTTAAAAGTGTTCAGAATCTTCCCAATATCAGGTATCATTGTTGCATGCCAACATTTCTTATTGATATTCTAATCCAACCCCATAAGTTCTGAGTTGATTAGGCAATATGTCCTAGACACAGGCCCTTGTGACATTGCTTTGAATCTTCTGCTTCTTAAAAAAGTCAATATACATTCAAGGGGATTTGCCACAGCAGCACTTTACCATGTGAGATATGGAGAATGTTTTTGAACATTTGTGTCCCTTTCACTGTGATCAATTGCACCAATGCAGACAAGTTTGAATTCATATAAACTGATGTAACAGTTATGACAGAATTCAGAATTAGCAACAAAGATTTTCATGAAAGTTTGCTTTGTCACACAAGGCAATTTTTTGCAGACTTGTGCCTACAAAAATAATGTCAGTGTAGGAACCTATTACTCAGTGTGCCATAACCCTCAGTTTAGGAATGAAATATGCATTGCCATTACTCAAGAAACCCAGATAGGGATTTTTCTTTTCTTAATATTCATTTCAATTTTAAAAGCATAATTCTGGGCCCTTGATTCTTTTATCTCTGGTCAGTTTCTGCAGATATTAAATTTTCATAGCCTTTTGCACCAAGCAATGGAATAGTTATTGAGGAACACTCAAATTCTCACAAAATTTGTGAAGCCTTGAGACAGACTCTCAAATACATTTTGCATGTCATAACTTTTTGCCTTCTAAACAGGGAAAAAAATCAACACATTTGATCTTGCAGTACATGTACGTTGAGTTGTATAAATAAGGATAGATAAAAGTACCAAACTTCCTGATTGAATGAGTATTTAAAATAAATTTGTCATGTTTCTTCCTTGATGTGCATGTATTGCACAATCACACCCTAAACTGCAATGGACATAACTTTGGATATTTCTTTCTCTGTAGAACTAATCATGGTAAAGGACGAGCTTGGGTCAGACTGGCATTGATGCAAAAGAAATTAGCGGAATACTTGATGATTCTGGTAGAAAGCAAAGAATTGCTGAGGCAAGTATATTTGATAAACTCAAAGATGGCCAGACCTGGTTGACAGGATCAAGTATTGATGTACATATCAGCCAGTGACTTTAAAAAATTTTCAACACGTATTGCAAATTTATTTTTCATTAGTTGTTATTATGACAATAGTATTTCTTGTAAAGAAAATTCATTTTAAATTCTCCTTTTCTCCTTTATGCAATCACTCTGAAAGGAGTGTCTAGCTTTTTGTTACACTGCCAGCAGATTTCAAAGTAAGGAAAGAAATGCCTGAAGGAGATGTATGATTTAGATACTTATGATTAAAGTTTCTTGGAAAAGAATTGTATGTCTGGGTAAACCAATTTTTTTTAGTTCTTGGCATTTGCATTTTTTTTTTTTTTTTTTTATCATAATGATTCAATTGCAACCAGTTATATTGAGTGGAGGACTTTTTCTCACATGAAGATCTATATTCCTAGTAAGTTAATTGTGGTTTAAGGAATTCCTTTATGAATTCTGTGAAACTTTAACGTGATAGTTGATTATTAATTTAAGCAACCAATTATTAATTTGATTATTAATTTAATCAACCAATCACGTAGCTCCTTTTTCTGCCTTTAAAAGCACATACAACCCACAATTCCTCTATTCGCTCCGACGAAGCGCTAACGCTCGAAACGTCAGCTTTTATAATCATAACAGTGGCCAATTTACCATTTCAACTTTGTTGATATATTCAAATTATTTCGTTACCCCCACCGACGCAGCCCCAAATAGTTTCTTTGAAAACTATCAGCCTTTATTAATTTAAGGCCATGAGTCTGTATATAAGATCTGACAAATTACTTTCGTGTGTGACTGTGTTTTTCAGAGATTGGTATGACCCTCATGCTGCTCTGATGCAAGAAGAAGGTTCAGTGATATCTGGACTGTTAGTAGGGATCAACATCATTGACTGCAATTTTGATTTAAAGGGAGACAGCCTTGATACATGGGTAAGGGGTAAAACTAGTGTCCAGGAAAGAACAATAATTGGTATTATTACACGACTCGGGCAGTCAGAGGGCCAACAACTAAAATTAACCAATCAAAATGCTCTATTGCCAGTCAATATTCTCTCAGTATTGGACCAGACACTGTCCCGAATGGTCCCAAATGATACCACACTTGTGTCCCTTTGAGCGTCAGTCGTAAAATAAATCTCTTATTAACCAAGCTTGCTCGGGACTGAACTGGAAGAATATCGGCCCTCTGTCTTTTTTGTGCGGACCTCGCTGCGCTCAGTCTGTACTGTCAAGACCTCAGGCCGATATTCTCCCAGTACCGCCCTCACGCTTGGTTAATAAAATAAAGTAAGAGATTTCAGCAACAAAACAGCTTTGAGTTTTAGGCAAGCCTTGTTGGAGACTGGTAGATGAACCAATCGCAGTGCACATAGAGCTATGCATCTCAGGCTATCTCTAATATCAATGTAGTTGTAAATATTCTTTCTCAGTGTGATGTGTTTGTTTAACAACAATTTTTTTCTACATGGTTATATACTTTTATTATTGGAAATTTCAGTAATCTATCTTCTTTAGTCTGCAGTTTTGGATCTTAGTTTGTATCTCAAAGATGGAAACTATTTGGAAAAATCTTTTGCAGAGAGTAATAAAAAGTAAGTGCATATACATTGTTTACAATACTGTTGTACACTCCAATTTTGTACAGACTTAACAAAATAGTTCTACACGTTTCCTGAAAGCTTAATGGGAGTATCTTGAATATTTCAATTGAGAAAAGAAAACGTGTACATGTAAGTACTCAATCAGTTTCAATAAATCCTGCTTAACTCTTTCACTTCGAGAAGTGATTAACTTGTAACTTCTCCCTATAATATCCATACATTTTCCAACAAAAGGTAATGAGAATACTCAAGCTTCTCGAGAAGAAGTTGTTATCTTGATCCAACATCAAATTCTTGTAACTAACTTACAAGGAAATGTGTGGCAGCTAAAGGGGAGAATTAAATTAGAAAATGACATGTATATTGGTTACTTAAACCTTTACTTAGGAACAACTTTTTTGAATGACCTAACAATGATCATTTGGAAACATTACCAACAATTCTCCTCTCAGGTCCTGATTAAAGTTCTATGCTTTAAAAAAATGATGTTATGAAAATTTATAAGCCAGATCTTTCAGACCAGGGGGCAAACTAGCAACTTAATGACAAGATTTCTGAATGTAAAACTGCAGTCACAATCGTCTTCTGGTATTAGGAGTCACTTAACACTCGTAGTATGGTTATACATGTCCAATAAATGAATAAAGGGCTAATTTTCTAAAGAAACAGTGGTGCTGCATCAGTAGGGGTATTACAAGATAATTGTTTTTGTTTTATCAATTGAATTGCTAATGTAAGTTGGCCACCTTAAAGTTTTTTTAAGCAAGAAACCCTTTACGGTGGCCGATTTACATTTTTCAACTCAGTTGATAAAACCAAGTCACATTGCACGGTATTTATTCAACAGTTGTTGTACCATCTTTTGTGATATTTCGGTTACTCAGTTGTTGAATGCATTCTTGTAATGAGGTTCAATTGTTTTCTTCAGAGGTGATGACAGTGACGGAAGTGACTTAAGTGTATTAATTGATCAGAAGACGTACTTGGAGGAAGTGAATAGAAGCTTAAAGTGAGCTAAATTACATCAAGTTACGGTGCTTTAAGAAGTTAATTTGAAAATTTTGAGTCTTTAAAGTTCATAGGTTAACCTGTCAAATTAGTATTTGACTTTGCGAAACATGCTTGGAATACTTGAAAATTACTGAATGTAAAACCAGTTTCATTTATCTTTTTCTCTTATTCATATGAATTTTCGCGATTCTTTATCAAAGGAATACGTATCAATTCGTATTGAAAAAATTTAAACCTGAGTTCTGTGAGAAATTGTAACATTTACAGAGTCAGAGCCGTTGTCGTTCGGCAACTTTCGGGTTGTACTCACAATAGTTAGTTCCAAGCGTTCAGCTTATAACACAGTGCGAATATCATTTTTTAAATTATATAAATGGAAAAAATATGCGCGTCTGATTGGCTGAAAACGATTGCATTTTTCATGTAACACGAGTACAAAGTTGTAACATGAATACAAATTGCAAATAGCGCTCGCGCTATCATAATTTCGTCTATCTTGACTTTACTTATGATTTTTTCGTAAATTATTCCCCCATAACAACATGATTTCGAGTGCAATTTGTTGTTCGTAAGCACGTGTAAATTTTTCAAAGACTACCAATTGCACTCGCCCCAATACGGGCATTTTTTTCAATTGCAGTGCGCTCGTCGGGCCATATGAGTTGTATCATTATTCTTCTTCAAAACCAACTGACACGTATCTTTGTCATTTTGTTTAGTACCACAGTAAACACTTTGCAGTCCAAGGTAAAGAATCTGAAAATGACGAATGATGACCTTTCTACACAGGTATGTTGAGTGTCTTTTACAGTAATGGCTGTTGGTTTTTGTTTTTCTCAGGTTGAAGTGCAGCAAAACGATTTTATGAATAATACCAAGGGATTGTTATCTCTTGATAATACTTAGTGAACGAGACTTGAATCACCTCCACTAAAACTCAAAATATGTTCCAAATTTGGCCACCTGCAGCTTAAATTGAAAATAAGCGGCGTTATTTATTGTTATTATTATGATTATTATTATTATCATTTTATTTTATTTTTTTAAAAAAATCCTTTGCTAAATCATTTATTGGTATATTTAATAATAATAATCATAATTATTATGATTATTATTATGATTATTATTATTAATTTTTCTTTAGACAAGCTAAGAAGTTACTGATTTATTTTATGAATTTTTATTAAATCACTCACAGCGCCCGTGGGCAAAATGAATCGAATCCTGTGTTTGATTGGGCCCATGTTGCCCACTCGGGATTGCCCGCATTGATCCCGTGCACGAAAAAAATAGAATTAGAACTAAGTTCGTAATTCTTGGACAGTTTCGGCAATGGAAACACAAAAAGCGGCCGAAGATAGTCAAACCAAAAAACAGAACGACTCTCGTGAGTTTGTTATGCTACAAACACAGTTGACTTTCTTTCCCGGCTCTCGAAGAAAACCAGTCATTCTTGATAAAGCGAAATTTTCTCGCAATATAATAAATCTTTTTAAAAGCTTGTTCGGTCAAGATGGCTGGATATTAGCCTCGTTCTTTTTTCGCATTTTTATGGACCGAGACAAAGTCGAGGTCCATAAAAATGCAAAGAAAGAACTCAGCCAATATCCCGCCATCTTGACCTCACGCTTGGTTACTAACGCTTATATATCAACAGCTTACATCATGTACTGAGCAAATAGTACAGCTGATGCAAGAAAGAGACATCCTACAGGATGCAAATAACCAGATGAATGAAGTCAGTGAAAGGAAATTGCAAGTAAGTTCATTTTACTATTGATATTGAATAAAATGCAATTTAGGTTAAGGTAAGTTTGTAGAGGTACCGCAGCTACAGTACTTTGATAAGTGCGCATTTCATGTTGGTTGTCAAAACAAAATTACAGTGATCTCAGTAGCGAATCACAACAAAGGAGGATATCACAACGTGCCATGGCCCAATGAGAATTCAGAGTAAACATAAGTAAACTCCTTGGAGCGCGGGAAAATGCAAGTGATTGCATGGTTTTAGTTTTAAATGTGATTGGTTGAAAAAGTGGAGCGAGGCTCCCGGGTCAATCACTTGGTTAAGTAAAGTAAAAGTATAGCAATCCCGAAGGACTTCTAACACTCGGTTGAAATTTACTCTAATGACCAAGTTTACCGTCAAGTTTTCTGTTACTCGGTGGTTGAGTATCCTAACACTGAATTGGAATGTTTCGAGCTCGGATCCTTGTGAAGGACCGGGACTTGGGACTCCACTTTTTTTTTCCAACGCTTGGAATCTACATTCTTTCTAAATTTAAGTGATATTTGTCAATTTTTTTAATGGCGTAATTACACAAACTACAAAGACAGCTGCTTTCAAAATCGCCTGCTATCTCTACCGATTAGAATAAAATGAGCGATAGGCTGAAAGGAAGTTATGATCAATGTGTTTTATCATCTATACTTCCAGCTTGCACAAGCAGATATCGACGTTGAAAGAGAAACCTACCAAAAATCCAGGTAAGAAAATTGTCACTTGCATCTACATGCACCAGGCTCGAGTTCACCTTCATTTTTATCGCTTGCGGTGGAAAGGGGAATAAGGGGTAAATAAAAGGGTGGCATTATAGGGAAGAGGCAAAGAATACTGTAGCCCCCTCCTCTCCCCTCTCTCGGAAAATGCTCCCAGTACAGCATAAATTAAGTTCTGCAAAATAGTTAATCTCGCAACTTTTTCACAAAAGAAATATTTCAATCAAGATCTTGCGGTGCGAAATTCCATGCTGTTAATGCAAGGGTTTTCATAACCATCAGCCTATTTAGACATTGCCTCAAACTGTTTACGAACACACTAAGATACGGTTACGATGGCAAAGAGGTTTGTGTACCAAATAATGATCTACGCGAAGACATCATTTGAAATTGGAGTAAGCCTACGCGCTTGCTTTGGTTTACGATGAGTTCTCCATACCCCCCCCCCCCCCCTGAAACGCTCCGTCCCTCAGGTCATCGTCTCGTCAGCAAGACACAGAGTGCTGAGGGAAACTTCTAGTGTTGTGGCCAAAATAGCCAAACTGACAGAAGTGGCCAAAATGGCCAAACGGCCATTAGTGGCCACAATGGCCAAATTGCCACTAGTGGGCAAAATGGGGAAACAGTCACTAGTGGCTAAAATGGCTAAACGGCCACAGGTGCCCAAAATAGCCAAATAGCGACTGGTGCAAAAAATGACTAAACGGCCATTAATGGCCAAAAGGGCGAAATGGCTATAAGTGGCCAAAATGGCCAAACTGCCAGTAGTGGCCAAAATGGCTAAACGGACACTAGTGGCCGAAATCTCGAAACTAGCCATTAGTGGTCAAAATGGCCAAACTGGCGCTTGTGGCCAAAATGGCCAAACGGTCACAAGTGGTTAAAATTGCCAAACGGCCGCTAGTTGCCAAAGTGGCCAAATGGCTAGTAGTGGCCAAAATCCCTTGTTGGTAGATCCATTTTAGTGCCCTTGTTCTTACTAAAACTCTCTATCTTTTTTCTTTTTGGTAGGGAAGGTTTGAATGACATGTATAACGTTATCAGAAAGCAACTGGACACAGAAATACAACTGAGAAAGGTAATGGAAGTAGGGAATTCTTTATCACTGAAAAAGAAAATAAATGTATCGTGATGGTTTTAAACAGATATTGATGTAGTGTTTTGTATATTTTAGGAAACAGAAAAGGAACTGGATTTAGCCAGGAGTATGAAAGAAGAGAGCGAAGTAAGTACATTTTTTTTGTTTAAACAGTCATGATTAACAACGCCGTAGAAGCGGAGTGAAAAAAATGAGGGAGGTTTGTTTTGGGTCCCGTGATAAACTTGGCCCGACCCAAACCTCTCTCGCCACATGTTCCTTGACCGTGTACGTGCCTGTTGAGTTCGATTCTCGTAGGCATTTTGACTCCGACGAGTGACTAGGATCTAATTTCTCCTTACAGCATCAGCCTTGAATCACTCAGTAAGGTCATGAGAATAATGGAAATGATCACCAACTCATAACGCTCTTGATTGTTGAACAAATTCTCTTCGTGGACACGTAAGGAAATGTATAGAGAACAGTATGGAGAATATGCATATTGATATCAGGGTGTAAAGGGTGAAAACAAAGTTTCGAGAGCAGCATCGTGTTATTCTTTGTCAGGTTGCCAGGCGGCTTTTAGAGAAAGACATCCATGACAAACAAGACACGCTGGTGTCCATACGAAGACAACTGGAGGATGTTAAGAAACTTAACTTAGAGCTACACAACAAATTGCAGGTAAGAAAATCAAAACGAGGTTGCAGGTCGAGGAGGGTAAATAATAATGCATAATATTGATTCAAAGATCTTGCAAACTGCAAATTGGAAAAGTTTTGGCGAAGAGCAGCCACGTTGGAGAGGTCAATAAACACGCTGAGAGAAATTAGTTGAGTGAGTGACTGAGTGATTGACTGACTGACTGACTGACTACCCGATTGACTGCCTGATTGACCGTCGTACCGATTGGCTCCCTGAATGAGTGACTCATTTACTTACTGACAAAATGATTGACTGTCAAACTTACTCGCTAATTGATTAACTGGCTGAACTACTGGTTGACTGACTGACTAACTGGCAGACAAACTGACTGACGGATTGGCTGACTGGCTGATTGACCCGCTAACTGTATTTAAGGATTGATTGATTGATTGATTGATTGATTGGTGGAATTATTGACTGGCTGATTTGGCAGATGAGTGAGACATCAACGAGGGACCACATGGGGAAATGGACAGAACTGGAAGAAAAATGTGCGAGACTGATAAGTCACACAAAGGAACTTGAAAACAGGTAGAAAAAGATATTTCTAATCTGTGATTGTTGTGTGATTTTTGTCTCGATCTCTTTAGAAAACTTTTCGCTTGAATTCCCGTTAAGCAATACGCCAAGGAACCATTAGAACCAATCGGAACAAAGGAAATATCACAACGAGTTAGTGATACCTACGATTGAAAACCTCCAATTGACCTTAAACCTTTAAGTCGCAAGATCTCTTTAGTAATTCTCCCTACTGTCCTCCATACAAATCTTATCATGTTAGTTGGGGAATTGGGTATTAGATCAACTATAAATCTCCTTTTCTGATATTTTTCTTAATTCTCAACACTTTTCTGCTTGATACTGTTTTGATAATGTAAGGAGAATAGTAGGTTCTGTGGACCAATCACAGAGTGCCAGGAAGCTAACTAAAAGCAATTCCAGATTACGCTCAACAAAGTCTGATCTGAATCTTTTTATTTACTTTTTTCTATTTAGCCTTAGTGAAGTCACATCAAAGAAAACGGCAGCGGAAAACATGGCCGGCCAACTTAACAACAAGCTAGCTGACAGCGAGAGTGAAAGGTGATATGATAAAATACAAAAATTGTTCTTTGGATCTAAAAACGAGAAGGTTTCGGCTATCAAGCTACAGTCTTGAACAAATGATAGGAAACGCCCGAGTGCATGAAAATATGAAACGAAGCCAAGTGTGCAAAAATAACAGAATAAAAATGCGTAGCAAAGGTGTTAAAAGCCATCATAATTAGAAAATACTTTTAAAAATAATCTTTAACTCATAAAACTGTAAAAACGAACGATAAAATCCGACGTTTCGGAGTAGACGTGACTCCGTTATCAAGGACAATATAAGAGATCGTGCAAATTACAACATATACAGCGTTTTCGGCGCGAAGTAACATAAGAGGGTGCGAAGATCATAAAAACATTATAAAAATACTTTCGCACGAATGGAGTCTGATTGCACGTTGAGATTTGGCTTTAACGCTCTTACAAAAAGCATTTAGTACACTAAGCAGTCAAATTTGTTTCTGCATTTCTTAAGCACTTCTAAACGCTTTAGCAGGCCCTGGGGCATTGTCCCGTGCATGTTCTTATAGTGTTTGGCAATGGCGGAGGATTGTTATGTCCTTTTTACACGATTATGTAAATGTCCGCGTGTGTAACCTACATAACCCGCCTCACATCGTTCGTTTTTACAGTTTTATGTCTTAAGAAATCTCTTTTGATACGAATCTTCCACTCAATTTTTTTACCTGACTTGGCAAAAAAGTGAAGTGAGTCTGAATAACAGTGAATTGAGGTTGAAACAATACTCTACCCTTTTGAATTTACGGATTTAGTTTTTCATTTATTTTACACTCAGAACTGCACTGACAACCAACCTAAAAATCGAGCGTGAGTGGAGGACAAGTTTGCAAGAAGAATCCGTTAAAGACAAAGAAAAAATAGGTGCCATGCAAATGGAATTAACACAACTTGAAAAACTTAAAAAGGTGCACCGATTGTCATTTTCATTTCAGCATTATTTCTTTGTCTGAGTATTGAATTCACAATAATTTCAACGGGCCAATACCCTAACTCTCTTGCGCTCAAGCGCCGCCTTACCGAACCTTATTATTCCAGATGCGATCTTGAACAGCAAAAAGCGGCTTCCCTTCAGTACCCCTGACCGTTTTATCAAGCGATCTCCGAACCCACCCAAGTTCATTCAATCTGTTTTTTCTCTTTCCACTAACATGATCATTATGGACAAATGTTTGGATCAGGGGCACTTGTCGAAGGGTTTTTCTATACATAGGGGCGTTATTCTATCTGGGGGCCGGTAAAACACAGTGGAAGTCCCTGGATGCCCCAGGAATCCACCCTTTATTTAAGCGGAGCAGCTGGATTACTAGTCCTAGTCGCTCTCTAATGTAGTTAGTTTTTGCTCAGTACTCCGTGGGTTTAATAGGGTTATTGCATATATAGTATGTCACAAACATTACCTGGTATCATTTCATAACTAGGAGTATCAAGCATTACATGAGAAGTACATGTCACTGAAGAAATCCTACTCAGAACAGGAAATGGTGAGTGGTGACGGGGAGCGGTAGAATTGCGGCATGACTGTCTTCATGAAAGTAACATTTTGATCTTGTGTTTTTTTTTCGTTGTTGTTGCTTTAGGCGCTTGTAGAAATGGGCTCTCACTTATCTAAGTAAGTACCTCACATTTGTGTTTTCTTTCACGCTTTCTGTTCAACTTGCAAGGTAGTCTCTTTTTCGGGGTTTCACCGAATGCATTTTTTTCTTTTAATGAGAACTTTGGCAGATCTTATCCGAGAGTCGTGGTTGCCATTTAAACTTAGTCGAGGTTTTATCCTCACCTCGTGGGATTACGATACTTCTAAACCCATCTTTGTTGGGCGTACCCCTCAGGGGCCCTGGAAACATTGGTAGGCAATCAAACTAAACTGTACAACAAAATAGCCATTTGAAGTCATCGACCGAGTGAGTCTTATTCACAGTGTAAATCTCCGGTTTCTTGTCACTGTTCCTGGAATTTCACACTGTAAAAAAAGCTTGGGTCCCAGACTTCCAGTTGGTAAAACTGAGCGAAATAGTAAACGACGCATGAGGTAACCGAGGAGTGAAAAAGCAAGGGAGTTTGGGTCGAGTCGCGGTTCTCACTAAGAACTCTAAATGAGCTGATAAACAAAAAGTTTATTCGAGGACATTGACTAAGTATGTCTTGATCAGTTCTCAGCAAAAGGTTGAAGAAATGAAGGAAGTTACGCAGTCTATGAAGGTATTGTCAATAAACTACGGTAAATGGTTTGAACCCCGGGGGTAAAATGTGAAAGTGTAGTGTGATCGTCCGGGTGAGTGTTGTCTTGAGAAGGACTGTTGTCGATGATGGTCACCACCACCGACAAAAGTCCTTCTCAGGACTACACTCACCCGGACGATCACACTACACTTTCACAATTAATAAACTATAATCCTGTCAAATGCGAAACGAGAACTCGGGGCTAGTGTTTTTTAATTATTTGATTGTTATTTCAGAGAAGTAAGCTCGTTCACTGATCAACAGAATATGAAAAACAAGTGCTCTTTGTAGTTTTATAGTTCCTGATTGGATAGCAGATACATAGACCGGGTTAACATAACCTCTTGGTAATCAGTATTACGACATCACTGAGTATCGCCTCGAGTGCAATTTTCTTACCCGTTGGATGCAAAGCTCGGAAAGGTTTTCTGATATTTTCGTTCGATCTTTAAAGGGGGGGCGAATTAAAAGATATCTGATTGATGGCGAGGAAAAGAATCACAGAGGATGTGGGTGTAGAGAAGGGGGGTGGGGTGGGTGGGGGTAGCAAAATGAGATAACATATCGATTGAATATTAATTAACAATTATTCGCTTCAGGTTCAGTAAATATCGTCGAATAATCCCCGAGACGATGTCGAGGGGATTATTCGACAATATTCAATGAACCTGAAGCGAATAATTGTTTTAGTATAATTTCAGAGCTGAACAACAGAGAAATTTCTAAAATCATAACATTTTAGTAACATTTATTAACATTTTATTTTAACATTTTATATAAACTGCGTGGAGCGGTTTATATAGTGTCTCATTATATGGCTGTGTCTCACAAGGACTGAGAGCTACCGAATTCACGAATTTGATTGGCTGAAATCAATATCAAAAGCGGTCTAGATTTTCCCATCTAGACCAGCATCAAGACCGGTCTAGAAAAAAAAGGTACAAAGAATATAAAAAATTGGCATATAAGACACAGCCATATAATAAACATCTTATTAACCGAGCTAGGTCGGTCTGTATGGGAGAATCTTGACCTCGGTCGCTGGTACAGACCTCACTGCATTCGGTCTGTACTGGCGACCTCGGTCAAGATTCTCCCATACAGACCTCCCACTCGGTTAATAAGAACTAATTATAAGGAACCGCTCGACCAATCAGATTGCTGGAAACTCTTTGCTCAGCCCTGAAATCATACTAAGATATGATATTGCTTTTCTTGTGGGTCATTTCAGGACATGAAATGGGCTGAAGACAAGGACGCTGCTCAATGTCAGCAGTGTAATCAGCCGTTCTCTTTGGCCAGACGAAAGGTATTCTATAAGAAAATTCATTACCTGACAAGGGAATTCCGCGTTAAGTTGCACGCGAAAACCGGTCGTGACGAGTGCGATATCGAGTTTTAAGTGTAATTCAACGCGGAATTCCCTCGTCAGGTTATGAATTTTCTTTTAAATGCATGATAAGATAAAAATGAGAATAACAGAAACAGTGATATTGTTTGTGTTTATCCTGATCGCGAAACAAGAGATGCGATACAATATCACTCAGCCTCGTTTCAACTCGTAACTCCACGCCAAATACCTCGCTTCTTTAACCAATCAGCATGTGATATTTTAATAAATTATGCTATTCTAGCTGTTATTTTATGCATCTTCACTTTTCCTAGTATTCTGGTTTTGTGGAGTGTAATTATCATGAATAAACGTTCTCCGACCTTGCGCAACCTCCGTCTTTCGGAAAGCCCCCCTAAGAGTACAATAGAGGGCTCTTTTCTTTTGGTCGTGCGTTTTAAATTGATGAACTAACTCACATATTTGTCTGCTTTTAGCATCATTGTCGTAACTGCGGTGGTATCTTTTGCAATTCCTGTTCGGATTACACCATGCCTCTTCCCTCCTCGGCCAAACCCGTCCGTGTGTGTGACTCGTGTTATACAACACTACTGCAGAGATACCAGAGGTGACATGAGCTCGGGGTACATGTGGTCAGCGAATGTCGTGTGACGGTGTTGCTGTGAGATGTCTTTGAGACGTTTCGAGAAAAGAATGGATTCAATTTGAATTTTGGCGGAATGGTCACATCTTTAGTGTAAGCGTGGTGGGGTTGCAATTTTCATAGGAAGTATTTTCGTCGTACCTTTATGAAGGTTCTTGAAGATTATCACAACTCAATGAGAAAACTGCCTGATGAACCGAAGATTGATAACTAGAGATCTAAATATTGAATGAAAGACAAATTGTTTTATTCTTAAAAGCGGGTTTGAGTGGAAGCCCTTTTTAATTCCCACGGTTATCCATCCTTTAGGCATCGAAAACCAAATTGAATTCTACTTGTTTTTCTAGACAAGTTAAAACAAGATTTTAGAAATTTGTATCACTGTTTCGAATACCTCTCTATCGTGTTTACCGCTTCTTGGTCATAACTGAAATTTCATAAATTATTCTTATAAATGTGGAAATGTCATAGTAGCAAAGGGAGTATTTTTATCAACTGATGATGACTTGTGAAAACTTTGCAACATTCATCAACGAAATAAAAGTGTAAGTTGACCAGACTGGATCGCAGGAACAACGCCGTTTTGAATGGCTCCTGTGTTGTTTGCAAACACCAGCTGTCTTTCTACATGCAAGACGCAATGCTAAAAACCTTCTGCAGCTCCATCATAGTTATAAAATAATTTAGATATATATCAACAAAGTTGAAATGGTAAATTGGCCACTGTATCGATTACAAAAGCTGACGTTTCGAGCGTTAGCCCTTCGTCGGAGCGAATGAAAACCTCGTGTTCACTGTTTGACTCGTAAACAGACTAGTAAGAGTACTATACGCAGTACTCGACATGTAATGATCCCCAAACTTGTAGTTTAGAAACTCTTGAGGTAATATCCTAAGGGCCTAAGGGGGGGGGGGGGAGGGAGGGGGTACATCCCGTAAAGAGGCCGCTATATGGGATCGAATTTTCACGGTTGCATCATTATTGGAGTAACTAGAATAGGGTCGCACATTTTAGATATTGTGGGCATAAGAAAGTTCTGGTACGTAGGCATTTAGAAATGGGAAGATTCGCAGTTAAAAAGTTGTTATATTTGCCCAAGAGTCACTTGCCTTCTGAAAAAATTGACCCAACACCGGCCCACCGGCCGTGGTGTACCCTTCTTTGAACTCTCCGATCGAATTGCGTCCATTTGAAGGTTTTTTCGGAAAATACAACTATCTTCGATGACCCCGTTATCAAAGGCGTTCATTCCAGCCTGTTTGTCATAAAGTATATATATTAACAGTCACATGCAAGAACAACAGCGGCGAGGGCCACAATGTTGAAATGTAAGGTTTATTACCTTAGTATTTCTTTTCTAATTTATTTCACCAACTTGAAATCCGGTAGCAAAACCAGCGGAGACCTTTGTGTACTTGATAATGAATCCATTTGCGAAACTTGATCGAGGAGAAATGCTCTTAGGTTGGTTGGATTGATGTAAGAAAATCATTTACATATAAAATGAAGTTGTAGACTACGCGACGTGTATAGTATTTCTGATTTCTAAGTTTAAAACGAACCAGTCACAAAGTTTTATGGTATGTAATTATGTTATTTATAGACTACGCAAACTGTTTCATTACTGATTGGTCAATCATAAATACATAAAAGGTGATAATACAGGATCTCCGTATTTCACTATCTCGAAATATCAGCCTTTATTGTTAGATAAAACATATTTTAATTCTCAAAATTACCACAAAATCACTAAGCTTGGTTTGTCACATAGGTTGTATTTAAATAATTCAGAGAAAATGAGCACCGTGGACAAACTAGCGTTTGAAAGAGATTTTGGTTGTAATTAGATAGGCAATATTAGTGTCATAATATTCACCCGCGTTCATGCAATTTTCTATGCCTATCCTTTCGTTAAGAGAAAACAATCTTTACTTGGCAAACCACTTGAAAAACTTGATCAGCTCCTCACAGAAGAATGGCCAGTGTTGTGAACACAATGAAACCAAGGATCTGCCACATCATTGGACGATATCCTATCACGTGACAAACAAAATGCAAACAGATGGTGATATGTTAAAGCCTGGAACATTTCACTCCCATACCCAGGCCATTATTACCCTGATGATCTGTCGGGAAAAGAAATACATTTTACGTTCGTTCCGCTTGATAAGGAAAGGGATGTCACGAGGTAGGATGTGCACCATACCCGTTTACAGTTCTGTTTTTTACGCTGCTGAGAAAATATTTACTATATGTCTTTCGTTCTTAGGAGATTCCCAACATTGTGTTTTCACCGCGATTCTCATTTATGGCGCTGTCTTCGTTCAATCACATGATATCAAAGGAAGCTGTGAGGTTAGAACGAGAAATATCGGGGTGAGTTCACCCCAGTTACTTCAACCGCCCGAAGGATACGTAAATTCTGGTTCGAAATTTTTTAACAGTATCATGTAAACGGAAAAAAAAACTCTTTCCCGTGTGAAATCGACCTCTTTGTGGACTAGAAAGGGTAGGGCATGCGCGTTTTTGTCATCAAAGAAAGCGTCGTCACTTTGGACAAGGGAGGAGAAAAAAACCGCAACAATTTGGACACGAAGTAGTCATGCCGGTACAGCTAATGCGAGTTTTCTGAAATAATACCCCTTGAGATAGTGGGATGGTAATTTCCAGAAAACCCTTTACTTTTTAAAGAGGATCTAAGCTCAAGTTAAATCGATTATATCGATAGAGGTAAGGCACTTCACTGCAACTATGAAAGGTCACCTTGGGAAGCACTTGAGGTCACATTTAGAGTCACTGTGGTCGTAGAATTCCATTCCGCTTTGAAACCTTTGAAAGCTGCCAGGTCGTCTGAGTGGAACATGATATACAGGGACTGGGACGAAGCCGTTATTGGCTTTGGAAGAGTTTTACCACAATATTTTCCTGCAAATACACAGCGCGGTAACTAAACTCGTAACTCCTAATAAAATGTTTATTAATCTTAGTTTAGTTTCAACCTTTTGGCGAGTTTGTTTCTGATGAGTCTGAAACATTCCGGGAAAATAGACACATTAAAATGTCACTGAAAATATTCAACAGTTCGAATCATTGCAAAAACTGAAAACCTGCCTTGGAATATCCTCAGAAAGCGCACTCTTTATCTGGTGCATGACGTCACGCTGCGTCATGCTTTATCGTGTTAAGTTACGATGCCTTACGTAAAAAGAAGTTATGTATGGCCATATCGTGACGAAACTTTTCGTGTTTTTACGGCCGTTTACTTTCGTGGTTTCTTAAGTTGGGTTAGGTTGAGTGACGTTAAGTTGAAAAATTATGTGTTATTTTGCTTTTACCAATCAAAGGAGCTGTTTTGTCTATTCCATCCCGAATGATAACATAGTCTGCAGTGCAGTTGATGCTCTCCTCCAGTTCAAACGATGTAAACTTGAGCTTGAGATCTTTATGTTCAGCATCAAGTGAGATAGTCCATGCGCAGTTCAGTTTGTTGGGATACACGGTGTCATGGTACGGCGTTACGATTTCACCGTTGCCTCTTGTGTTCCGCTGAATGCAGTCTGCAAACGTAAAGAAAAATGCGGGATAACGGCCTAAATTTTTTGAAAATTCTGGTGAGAGCCAAGAAACCAAAAAACAGGTTGGAACATCCTAAAATGGCTACATAAGGTTCATTCAACTGTTGAGGAAAGGTAATAGAAGTCAAGAATGCGAGGAAGTCATGTGTTATCTGACAACTATTCACCGGAGCTGGCTCGTAGTAGACATTATTAACCAAGCCGCAAACTAAGAGGTGAATAGTTGAAAATTATTCACCGAAAAGGCGGGGGGGGGGGTAGTACTTGCTATTAACTTCCGAACTAACCAATCAGCGCGCGCGAAAAGCACTTTTCTGTTGTGTGGTAGATACTAACAAAAGATATTTGGAACCTTACGACAGCCGCCAGTCAGAGCACAGCTTCGAAACAATCCATTGTTTTTGTATATTGAAGTAATAATAAAGCCCCAGCCTATATTTCGCAGGGCATGAAATTTTCATTAGATATCTTATGTCAAAACGTCCTATAAAACTTACCGGCCCTTTTCATTTCGCACTTTTCATTCGTCATGTTGGAGACCAGCTTCGCCACGCTGTCTGTTGTTCGCGCCAAAAACATCATCATCTCTGGGGTCACGTGATTCGTGTTGTCACAGTTATTGTGATAACATTTTGTCATGAATCCTCGGAAATTCGCAGAGTCTGTTAAAAATATCGCTGGTAACGTTGGCTTCGCATTCCAGAAGTGGTAATGGTCTGAACGAAAGAAATCCTCCATATATTTTTTAGCGACTTCGGGCCAATCTTCCGGTCGACCAGACGAAAAAATGTTGGGTATAGGCATGGCAATTGTTAGAAAGTTGTCTAAAAATAAGGGGAAACATTTTCTTGAAACTTAATGGGAAATTAAGAGTGAACAAACCATCTAATATATATATTCTTTTATCTCAAAAGTCCTTTTATCAAAGTTAGGTAATATGGCTCTCTGCAAGGGTCCTACATTGCAAGTTTGAGTTTTTTTTTTTTTTTTTTTGTGACTGTGCTTTGCAGAGACACATTTTTGTTGTGGTTCAAGATCTTTAGAATTTGTTCAAACAGCATTACACCAACAAGGAAAGAAAGCTTAGACTTTCAAATGTTTCGCTGATTTGTTTTTCTAACTTAATACGGAGGCTAACATCGACCTCATTTCCAGGGTCCTCTCTCTTCCTCCCCCGAGAAAGGAAGTGAGGGGAACCTGAGAATGAGGTTGAGGGGAAAACACGATAGGTGATACGTAAATGGTTATTTCGAGTGAGTCCAATAACAAACAATAAAATTCGAAGTTAATAAATTCTCCGGTGTTTCATTTGCGCTTTGGGGACAATCCCCAAGTTCAACAATCCTCAAGTCCTAAAAAAATTAAAAGCGTGCAAAATGTTTATGCCCTCGCTGAAATCCAAAGAGTGGAAGTACCTTGGCTTAATTAAAACAAAAAATATTGAGCTAAGTAACAAAATACCACACGAACACACCATCTTCCTTGTAAGAATTTGTTATTCCATCGATGAGTCTTCTGTCATACGTTGACCGACCAATAAGAGCCAAGAAGTCACCCTTGAACTGGTTTTGCGATATTTTCCTGTATGTCTCTCCAAAAAAATTCTTCAAACCATCCGGAAACACCTGAGAATTTGGTGTAGTGTTGTAGTTTAGAATGGTTTCCAAAACAATGGCTCCTTGGAAACCAGCTCCACTGTTGTTGAGGTACTGAGTGAAATTCTGTACGAAATAATGGCTTCCACATTTACCACCTACACACGGGCAGTGTCCTGACATAAAGCAGCTGGTGTTGACGGTTAGTTGATTTTCTTCCAGATCGAAGGCGACGAACAAAAGCGTATAATCTCGTGAACATTTCTGTTTGTCTGAAGGAGTTTCACAATTTAGATAATAATAATAATAATATAATAATAATAATAATAATGATAACGATAATGATAATAATAATAATAATAATAATAATAATAATAATAATGATAATAACATTAACTGACCACTCCCCCAATTAGGCTCATACCGCCTCCACTTCAAGATATTCTTGAACCAGAGCGATTTTTTCTGTCTAAATGCATATCCTCATCACCCGCCAAGAAAAGGTCGGTGAGCACTGAAGAGAACTCATAAAATAATGAGCGCTAGACTTGCGTCTTTTGAATCTCAGTTTGCTTTTCTAATCGGGGTCTGTTGCAATTCACTGCTCGACCTGTGGGAAAGGGGTTTACTTTTCAAAATAAGCAGTAAAATCGGGTGACGCCCATTAAAAAAAAAAAGATTCTTGGGCTATCATGGTCGGGAAACGATATATATACTTAAATGACATCTATATCTGAACCCAAAGCAGTGGAAAGATAAACTCTGAAATTGGCGAAAAGCTGAATCAGCTCCTTACAGCGCACGGACATTTTCGCACATAACCAACATCACACCTGGACTAGCATGTTGCTTTAAAACTTGTAGCAAGGCTGTCATCCCTGATCCGTTATCATCCACACCGGGAGTGGTCGAGACTGTGTCATAGTGGGCGCCAATAAGAACAATCTTATCATCACGTGTTCCGGAATAGCGACCAGGCAGTCGGCCAACAACGTTTATCCCTGGAAACTAGTAAAAAAAGGAAGAAATGTTTGGTTGGGTAAAAATTCCCCAAAGCAGACTTCTAAGGCCCTTAAGTCTCTTGAAAGTAGGTGGAAATTTTGTGCCTCGTAAATTGAGGTTTTGAATATTTTATGAAATATTGTTCAACCTCTTCCAGTAATTGCTTTAAAGTATGTTCCAAAGAAACACTTTTCAACACTCAGTCAAGTTTTCATTTGTTCAATCTCTCTTAATGATAAGTTAATTACCTTCTCGTTATTGCTCTTGAATTCCTCAGTCCACGTTTGCAGTCCATGATCCTTGAAAGTTGTTGCGATGTAGTCACGTGCTTTTTGTTTGGCAGCCGGGTCGATGTACACATTTCTTGTATTGTTGAACTTGTTCAGTATCGCGCGCAGAGACTGGGTCATAGTCAAGGAATCCGCCGTGACCCATACTGCAAAACAAAACAAACAAAAACCGAAAAGAAATGTTAAAAAAAACAAACAAAAAGAATTATCTGGTGGTTCTTTAAGCTTGTCGATTGCTGACCGTAAACCGTCAAAATGGAATATTTAAAATCTTCATCTATGCATAAAAGTTGGCATAACGTCAAACGACCGTGTTCAATTATTTCTCGAAACATTTAGTTCTGTGTCGGCTTTAGTGCCATAATTCACCCTTTACACCCTAGAATTAGTAGACATATTCTTCATACGGTTCTCCAGACATTTCTTGAGGCGCTGTTAAGGAGAATTTGTTTAACAGTCAAGAGCTTCATTAGTTGGTGATCGTTTCCTTTATTCTCGTGACTTGAACGTGTGATTAGGGGTGATATTGTAAGGAGAAATAAGATACTAGTCAAAGGGTTAACGGACTCTATGAACATTCTTATCTGATACATTCTGATGAATGGCTTCTTATCATTGTTAGTTCTTTCACATTAATTTTTCCATTGTTTCCTGCTTTATCATCATCCTCTCGAACTTTTTGCACTCAATACCCAGCAAAGTCCAAAATAAAAAAAAATCATTGCAGACAGTAGGATTCGTTAAAAATTCAAGTACGTGATGATCCCAGACAACGAAAAATGGAAAAGGGGCAACATCGGATCAAATGTGATAAAAGATAACAATATGGGTTGAGAGGATTTCACATCGGAACAAGCGATGACGTAATACAGAGGAGGTCGGCCTAGGAACGTGGAAGTATCTAAGGAATTCTAAATCTACTTAGCAAAGTTGGAGAACATTTCAAATCCTGTTCATGAGATTCGAAAAGATTCTTGGCTCTACAATCATTGGAATTTGGACAAACACTGCCTAAGTTGATACACTGATACGTGTCTAGGCGTATCGAATCCTTTCGTGAGGTCAAGGGAGGGAAAATTCGCAAAGTTTAGCAGTCGTTCTGCCAGTCTGGTCACAGTGAAAACGACTTCCGCCTCATGTCGACTCTACAGTTTAAACAAAACGTGTTTCTCGTGATCCTTTGTCTTTTGGTTCGAGTTCCGCAATATTTTTATCACTACTTCTGCGGGGAACAACCCATATGAAATACCATTATCCGTTTTTCTTATTCTTTTGCATTTCTTATTTGACCTGAACTTCAAAGTTCTAGCAATGCTTTTATCACCATTAAAGGACAAAAAAAAAAGGAAGGAATTTGAATATTCAAAGACGATTTTATTTCTTAATCCCCCTATTATTTGAAAGTGTGGAATCAGTTCACCTTTTTTCTTCTCATTTAAAAATTACAGCAAAGGAAACAGAACTTAGACGACGTAATTAAATACTTATTAGATATCGGAAATCGATGAAGCCTTTGTGTTCCCACGTCAACGAAGCACGGTCCGATATTCGATGAAAGTGATACCGAAATCGTATCTGGCCCCAGACCACTGAAGGAATATGACAGCTGAGATAAAGCTTTAGAGTTAAATTTGCATTTCTCGGATCAAAAAGCCTAACGAAGAAGTATGGATTGTCTGCGACACGAAATTTAGTTTCAAAATGGTAGGGAGTTTCGCAAGTACAATATTGGACTTGTAGTTTTTCGATGGACAAGATAACCAATTGGGTAAAAGGAAGGAATTGATTGAGTCGTAATCCTTTTATGGAAATCATATCGTCAATAAAATTTTAAGGGATTCTGTCAGATTTAATCCTGGTGTGGTAACTGATCCCATCGGCACCAACTTCACTTCCTGTGTACAAGCCAGAGGATGTAGCAGCGGTCCTTGAATAACGACCAGTAAAATAGAGAAACCATAGAAATGATACATGTAAAAACTCGTTCAATAACACGAAAAGCTTCCTACAATTTACGGTGGTTGGAAGCTGAAGGCCGCGATGTTAATCTATCAGGAATTGCAGTTAACTCCAAAGGAGAGATCGCCGTGTGCGATCAAGGATGCGACCGTCTGATCATTTTGAACGAAGATGGAACATTCAAAGAAACAATCGGCAGTAGTGGAACAGAAAAAGGTAATTTATCGTTACCTGATGGAATAGCGTACAACAAAAGCGACCATTTGTTGGTTTCTGATTATGGAAACCATCGTATTCAACTGTACGATTGTAGAGTTGGTAAATTTTGTTTTTCATTCGGATCTGGAGGATCGGCTGATGGACAGTTTTACTTTCCTTGTGGCTTGTCAATAGACGAACATGACAATATAATCGTTAGCGATTGGGGTAACAAGCGAGTTCAAGTTTTCGATGAACGCGGAGATTTCAAGCTGAGCTTTTCAAGTCAAGCAACGTTTGGCGGGAAGAAGCTGGGATTTGGTGAGTCACCCAAGTTAAGCGAGCCACAACATTGCATAGCCTTCAAAAACCTATATTTTATGACGGATGGCTGTGCAAACTGCGTTAAAGTATTCGATGAAAGCGGAACATTTCTGTACAATATAGGCTGTATGAATTCTCCTCAAGGGATCGCCGTTATTGAAAGCGAGATTTTGTGTGTTTGTGATTCGAATAATAACTGCGTGAATTTGTATTATCCTGATGGTACTTCTGTTTCTAGTGTCTCCGATTTAACCTGGCCAATGTACCTGGCAAACGGATCAAATAGAGAAATTTTTGTGAGTGAGAGAGGAGCTTGCCAAATCACTGCCCTAAATTGTCCATTGTGAGGAGAATTATGTTACAATATTTTTAAGTTGTCGTTTATGTTGTTTAAAGTAATTGAACAATGACTTTTAATGAAAACAAAGTATTTTTATGTAATAGTACGTTTGCCTCTACCAAAAACGGCACAAATAACTTTAGAGGCAACTAGCGTGGATAGTTTGAAACGCATTGTAAATAGCAAACTGAAAATAATGAATGAAAATTTTATATTTTAAAAGTGGAGGAAAACGTTCGGGGGCTTGGGTTTGATGATTTCGGCACGCATCGGTCATTGCATGAATATAAATTTGTAAGTGATACAGGTCAACAAAATGGTACAAAAAAAATGTCATCTGGATAAATTCCTTGGTCCATCTAAAGAGTTTTTTCCAACTATGCGAAGGATAATCTAATACCCTATTTATCCCCTTCTTGCGGTTTGAAAACATCATGTCTGTAGCAACAATTATGGAGCTTTAGTCAGGTTTGAATGGTTTCCATGCGTCATTTTCGTGCATTTATAAAATGTCTGTTTGTAACGATTTTACGAGCTTATCTTTAAAGTTAACTGTGATTGCAACAGTATTATCTGCATCTAATAGACTAAATAATGTAATCATTCGATTACTTAATTGCGAACGCAAACTGTAACTCTTTGATTTACGAAATAGCTCATGTCTAGATTAAAAGAAAACATTTGAATTGGAAATTCCACGTTTGATTTATCATAAGGACCTTTAATTTCTTTTGTCTCTGGACGTACTTTTATTTAACAATTACTACTCTTTTCATTCTAAGATCGTACTTTAAAAGTAAGTGTAATTTTCGATCTCTGATATGAGGGGAATGGAGTCAGGAAGTGTGTAGGACTATATGAATTCGCCAGTCTTTTGTCAGACGTTATTTTTGTTAATTCAAGATCCGCATTTCTTTTAAAACGGTTTTCCTCCCTCGCCCTAGCTATATCCAGCTCGTCACTTTTCTTGTTTGGTCCGCTTTCGCCCCATGTCCTGCCCCCATCTTGGATAAAACGGAGCAGGTATATCTGCAACGCAAGCGAGAATATCGGCAATGCCATCCACAACCATAACTTCTAAACAGCCAGCATCCGCAATCCGAGCAAAAATTTTCCGACTTGCGATTCGCGGTATTTTTGAAATTCCTAAGTTCGATGAAAAATATTCTAGGAATTTGTACAGAGTTTTTCTTAAAGACCAAATCTGCCACATCGAAATATAATCACTCTGCTCCAAGATAAGAGATTTTATTTCTTTCGTTAACTTTTTGAATCAGAATACGTATTTCTCAAGTGGAACTTTGATTTTCAAGACGAGTCAGCACTCCAATTAATTGGCGACCATTTAGCACACCATACGAAAGGAAATAATATTGCGAAAACATTTGCAGCAAAGATCGACAGTTTGGTTATCTGAGGTCAAAGTTAAGAGGAAGTACACATTTTCACCAAATGAAAATACTATCCTGCCGTGATGTTTTCTTGGATGGACTTTCTTGATTTCAAAAGCAATCTAGAACGTCATGTGGTACTAAATAATCTGTCCGTAACCTTTTTTATTCGGATGCCTAAATTTCTCTTCTGGCGACCACTTCATAACTTCAGTTAGACAAACCGTGGAACTCACATGTGGTCACGTGATAGCAACAGCGTGATCTACCATCAAGAAAATTTTCCCGGAAACTGAACTATAAAACAGCGGTTTCCCGCACAAAGAAATCGAGTTGTATATGTTTTGGTTAATTTATCGCTTGAGTTAATGATATAAATTGGCCATCGTAAGGAGATTCTAGAGCTGATATTTCGTGCGGTTAGCCCTTCGTTAAAGCGATATTTTCTTTCAGAAACTTAGGGCTGACTGGTAATCACATGACCATTCATCAATATTGCAAAGCATCCCGCTTGGACTGCACGTGATACAATTTATGCCACAAACGCGCAAAGTTGCCTATACACCTCAAATTTCCGCTCTCATCAAAGTGCAAGTACCCATCTGGACCTACCGTTTTTTTTTGTTTTTTTTTGTTTTTTTTTTTTTGTCATTTTAGCCGACGTGTTGTACATCGGTAGATAAAAAATTGAGATTAAAGTATTTGCGATGTCATCCAGGACTTAAAAAACGTTATACTTACTTAGTGGCCTAGGTTCAATTAAGGTTTCATATGCATTTCGCACCACTGACAGTGGAGATACCTCAGAAAAGTAAATTTGCATTTTGACAATAACAAACCTGTAAAAAGACAAATTATCATCTGCAGCACGGAATTAAATCTTGGAATAAAAACAAGTTTATATGTGGGTTTCATCAGAATTGTAATTTTGCCGAGGAAACCTTGACGACCGACTGCAAAAGCGATCGGGGAAATAGAAAAGGAAATAAAGAAAATTGTATTTCGTTTTAACAAACAACCTTTTGTCATGCAAATTTTTTCAGATCTCGATTGTATATTGTACCATACTTGTCATCCTCTTGGCACCGAATAACTTCCTGTTGATGCAGTGGTGGCCCGTACTAACTACTAAGGTACATAAATGAGAAAAGCTGTAGAAACGATACACGTAAAGCCTCCTCCAATAACGCAAAAAGCTTCCTACAATTTACGGTGGCTGGAAGCTGAAGGCCGCGATGTTAATCTATCAGGAATTGCAGTTAACTCCAAAGGAGAAATCGCCGTGTGTGACCAAGGATGCGACCGTCTGATCATTTTGAACGAAGATGGAACATTCAAAGAAACAATCGGCAGTAGTGGAACAGAAAAAGGTAATTTATCGTTACCTGATGGAATAGTGTACAACAAAAGCGACCATTTGTTGGTTTCTGATTATGGAAACCATCGTATTCAACTGTACGATTGTAGAGCTGGTAAATTTTGTTTTTCATTCGGATCTGGCGGGACAGCTGATGGACAGTTAAGCTTTCCTTGTGGCTTGTCAATAGACGAACATGAAAATATAATTGTTAGCGACTGGGGTAACAAGCGAGTTCAAATTTTCGATGAACGAGGAAATTTCAAGTTTAAATTTTCAAGTCAGGCTATTTTGGGGAAGACATCATGGGGATGTCGTGACTCGTCGGGCATAAGCGAGCCACAACATTGTGTAGCTTTTAAAAACTCATACTTCATGACCGATGGATGTGCAAACTGCGTAAAAGTATTTGATAAAAGTGGGACATTTATGAGTAATATAGGCTGTATGAATTTCCCTCAAGGGATCGCAGTTACCCAAAGTGAAATTTTGTGTGTTTGTGATTCGAACAATAACAGCGTGCAATTGTATTATCTCGATGGTAAACCGATTTCTAATTTTCCCCACCTAAACTGGCCAATGTACCTTGCCACAGGGGCAAATGGAGAAATTTTTGTGAGTGAGAGGGGAATTTGCCAAATTACTGTCTTAAAATTGCCTTATTAAATATATAAAATTTGAGCCGACTCCCTAGTTCATTTAGCTAATGGCCTTAAAACCAGACATATTTTGCATACATATCATATTTCGACGAATCGACTTAACGAAACAGTAGCAGCTGCTAACTGCCTCGATGTAATTCATACAATTTTTGAAATAAATGATTATTGGAAGAGTTTCTTATAGTTCACGTGTTTGTGTGTGTGTTTTCCCTTTTTTGTTCAGCTGAGTAAAGGCCCAACGTAAAAATATTGCGCAATGCTGGTTCCATGTCACGCAATGTGTCATTCTACTGAGGAGGGAAGCATTGGGGTCTATTAGACACCGCAAAACCGCAAAGAAAAACTCGATCAAAACCGAAAACCGCATTAAAAACCGTCTAAACCGATAAATCTGCACATCTTAGATGTCAAACTCCTACTCGATCTGAATAAAGGCTGATAGTTTCTAAAGAAACTGTTTGGGGCTGCGTTGGTGTGGGTAACAAAATAATTTGGATATATTAACAAAGTTGAAATGGTAAATTGGCCACCGTAACGATTACAAAAGCTGACGTTTCGAGCGTTAGCCCTTCGTCGGAGCGAAGGGCTAACGCTCGAAGCGTCAGCTTTTGTAATCGTTACGGTGGCCAATTAACCATTCCAACTTTGTTGATATATCTAAATTATTCCTAATCGATCTAATACTGTGGTTACAAGTGGAGCAACATAGGTTTCGCGGCTATTCGAGATCAGCAGAGGCGTATGAGGGTCTAGATGGGGTTTAGTGTTAAGTGTTATTTGGCCGTTTTTTAATATTTAGTGTTAAAATTTGTAAAATTTTAATGTTTAGCGTTTTAAAAAAGTTAACTGTTAAGTGTTAAAAGGTGTTAGAACAGTGATTTCACTCATTAAAGATCAATAAAAGGTTCATAGAGAAGGCAATAATGTTAGAAAAAAAGGACTAAGATTCTTCAAACTTAGCCCTTATGATAATGGGTCCAAAACTAGAAACAAAAGAAGAGCCTGCCCGGAACTGACTGAACTGGTCAGCATGCATACTTTGTGCTCATGCGCATAAGTTCTTCAGACATTTTGTGGTCAGCGGTTTTTAGCAGACTTCTGTATTGCAAAAATGGCCGCCACGTCCGCATCGGTGGGAGTGACATGCCATTAGAGACAGCGAGTAATCCAAGCCGAAAATAGACTGGACACTAGAAATAACTCAGAGTGAGTTGGTACCTAGTCACGATAAGTGCGAATTGCGGGAAATTGAAATTCCTGAATAAATCCCGACTTTTTCAATTCACTGTTGATCTAATGGAAATGAATACTTCTAATGCAACTCGCAGAAGAAAAATGCCCCACGCCTTCAAAGCGGAGATGGCGTGGTTTGCGAAAGGCTTTCATCAGCCAAAAACTAAGCGTGAGATATCCGCAACAACTATTGATTCATTTCAAGACATGATATGGGATAAACCCTTCGACGATCTTATACCTACTTACGGTAATTTTTTTTTCCATTTGGAGCTACATATTTGCTCCTGAAAGGAGACAAACCAACTTCACTTTAATTCGAAAAAAGGGTCACAAAGGTTGAAAAAATCTTTGCAGATAATCCTGTAGTGACCGGAAATTACTGTTGCGGGATTGATGTAACGCTTTCTTTTACTGAAACATCATCTACGGGACTATATTTGAGAACTCACTTAAATGTCCAGATCCCAGTTTCTAGAAATGAGAAACTCACAAGGGATCTAAGGAGATTGAAAATAAAAATGTAAAAAATCTTAGTAGCCAGCTGAGAACTGAGCACAAAAAGGTAATTGCCACTGTGTAAAATCTAGTCACTTTGGCGACCCCACAGGTTGCAATGTTGTTGAGCTCTGTCAAGGTTATTTTTCTTGTTCTAACATAACCTAATGTAACAACAAGTAAATAAGAAGCTAATTGCAATTGCCCAATTGACATTAAGGGTCTGTGATTCCTAGAAAAAGCGCAGCTACCTGAGATGTTAAGTTCCTCACAGTCTTGACAAGCACCATTTCTCAGTTATCTCTCTCTCTCTCTTTCTTGCCATCATACACCCATGAATCATTTGCCAAGTAAAGTGCATAAGCAATTAATACTCTTGATATATACTTGAAAACTGTTGATTACATAATGATATTGCAATGCAATAGACCTCTTTCATAACAAGGTCAAATTGGAATTAAAGTACTTTGGTTTAGTTCTAAAAGCCTTCCTAGCCTCTCTACAATGTGCAAGTTATATTCAATAGAGTTTTTGTTCTAAAATGAGGCCAGAGGGTTGTAATAATAACAATAGTAATAACAATAACAATAATAATAATAATAATAATAATAATAATGTGAAATATTTTTTTAGTACATTTTAATTTTGGATATGCTCAAATGTGCTTCACAATGTTGAGCAAGGAAAGAAATATTTCAAATCAAACAGAAATTAACAATCTCATCTGGCAGAGGTCAGTTTGCTTTTCACAAAGTCAAGTGAAGTAGAAATCGGTATGTTGATAAGAACTACACAAGGTTTAATTAAGATTGATTCAAAATAATTACTTGTGTAGTGTACAAAAAAAATTTCGTCAGTTTGAAACGATTGCCTGCTTAAAACGAATTTTTTTTTAATACATTCAGATTTCAATACTTCACTGACTTTTTTAAGATACACCCAAAAATGCATAGAAAGGTACTTTGGTTTAGTTATAAAAGCCTTCCTAGCCTCTCTACAATGTGCAAGTTATATTCAATAGAGTTTTTGTTCTAAAATGAGGCCATAGGGTTGTAATAATAATAATAGTAATAATAATAATAATAATGTGAAATATTTTTTTACTACATTTACGGAGTACTTAAAAGGACAGATCTTATTGATTTGCTTGATTTGTTTGTCTATTAGTTGTTGCTGTTGTTGTTAATATTGTAAGGAAAGTGAGCAAGTGTGTTCCTGACTTACTTTAAATATTCTTAGAGCGCTGGATTCCATGTTTTTCTCAAGGCAAACTACATTTTACGACGAGTTCTCGTGAAACAATCCCGTGTCATTTCTTTGTAAACAGGAGCGGCTGTTTTAAGCTAAACGTAAACCGATATCTAAGTTCAAAATAGTTAGTGTTCGTTTAGCACTGATGTTCACCTTGCGAAGCCGCACTAGACGACAGGCGCTCTTGTTTATCGAAACAAGACTACCCCTTCCAAGTACCATACAGTGTCCAGTCTATTTTCGGCTTGGGTGACGCGCTGTCTCTAATGGCATGTAGAGTTGTGGAAGTATTAGTCAGCTTTTATAGATGTGGCGAGGAAAATGCTTTTGAAAGGCATCGAAGCAGAATTCCAATCGGTAAAGAGCAAAGAAATATAATGGACGCAAAGGAGCATTTGATCAACTTTCTTGGTATTTCGCAAATGGCCACCTCATTGGGGATGGGAAATTTCGAGTTGAAACTGTACCGGCTGGCCAGGTATGCCCATGGGAAAACGAAGAATTTACATATCCTTACGCAACATCAATGGGAAATGGAAGTTCCACTCCTTGTTTCTGACGAAACCCAGAGTGAAGTCAATGGTGAGTAGACAACTGATCTTTCAAATTCATAAAGTGCAGGGAGAAAATTGCAAATTGCAATATTTACTGGAAAAGCTAAGGTTTTGCTATTCAAACCCAGGTTGTTATTAATAAAAATAACTGTTATATTTGGTGACTTATACTTATGCTAAAAGACCTTTAAAAACCGTACATTACTGGCCACTGTAGTTGAAAGCCTTCATGCAGTCTCCCACTTTAAAAACGAGACTTTCACAGCTTTACAGTATGCTCGAGACTTTGGCACAATTGCAAAAGAATCATCAAAAATAACGACAAAGTAAAGCGCCAAATACTTTACACATGACAAATCGTTTTATCCAGTTCCAACATCTAGTATGCAGTTGGCAGATGTTGAAGTGATGAAGCCTCTAACAGCTGCAAGGATAGATCCTCCAATTGAAGTAGCGATGAAGGAGTTGGTGGACAAATATCGTCCTGTGAGGCAGAGAACAGTGCGGAGTGAAACCACAAAAGACAAAGCCGAAGCTCTCCCGCCAGCAGTGTATTACGCTCAATTTCCTCGTTCCAAAGTAACGTTCCACGACGACTCAACTGTTGAAGGTCAAGAAGGAATGGAACAAATTATGCCGCAAGTCACAGATGACGATGGGGACTCGCACGTACCCAGCATCGCGTTTGTGAACGATAGCGCGGTTGAAATAGTTGCCGTTGGTGAAGTGACAGATCAAGAGGATGAATACGACACCGACTCAGGCAGTGATATGGATGATGACGATCACGACTCCATCCCCCACACAACAACACTTACCAGGTCTGGTCGCGCCATTCGGGCTCATTTTCGCCTTGACTTGTAGAGTTTGCACGATCGGGCGTGCGCATATACATTACCTTGTGAATGACTCTCTGATCCAGAGTTAATTAAATGAAAACCCGAAAATAGCGCTATCTTGGACCCGGGAAGGCAAGGGGAGTTCAGATTCAAAGGCTGGCTTGCTGCTGATACATGTGCCAAGAAACGAGAGGATTGGCTCGTGAGGACGCAAAAGTCTATTTCCCGGTAGGTAAAAGGAGCATGATGATTGATTAAACAAATTTTTGAAATGAAAGATTGCAAACGTGTAATAACGACAGAGGAAAATTTTCATTGTCGAGCATAATGTACCCTTCTGCTGAGAAATAGTCTCCCATGATTTTCCATGATAGAAACATAAACAATGAACAAACCCAAAATTGTAATCCAAATGACACAGTCTGTAAATTAATTGTAGATATTATTCCATATCGAATGTCCACGTTTGTCTTGATTAGTATCTTTCGCTTTTTTAAGCCATTTGCGCTTACATTTGTATCAAATTTAGTGTTACAGTGAATTTTTTACTGTTAGATGTTAAACAGCCTAAAATTTAACTGTTTGATGTTATAGATGGAAAAATTTTAGTGTTTAGTGTTTTCGAGGCACTCCCATCCAGACCCTCGCGTATAGCTGCTGCTCAGATCGAAGAGAAAGCGGAACCCAATATGAAAAACCGATAAAGCACATTGCCGGATATCAAATCCGAGTATACCCGTCAAAATTGTGACGAAAACTGAAAACGGAATGCTGTAAACAGAAACTCCGCAAAACGCAATAAACAACAAAACCGAAAAACCGACGTTTTTGGCACAAAAACCGAATAACCAATCTAAAAAATAGCCAAACCGCAAACCCCAATGCCCCCCCTGTCTGAGGTACGAACAGCTTCTCGGGCAAATCGAAAACCTGGGGGCATCTGTAGTTTGTTGACATCGAAGCTAGTAGAGAAAGTTGCTTTCTTTTCTTTAGGCAAGCATGGGTGAGCAGGCAGTCGGAAAAACCTTTTGTTGAGTATATGTTAAAGGAGATTTCCGTTACTACTGAGATCAAAATAAGAAGAGATAGGATGGAATATTGAAGGGGCACGCACCATATTCATGTTTTATTTCTTGATCATTTTTATTTCCCTCTTTATTTTCATTTTCCCTTTTATTCTGGCGACGGAAGTATTTCCTGGCGACCATTTTGTAATTTCAAAGTAATTTTAATCAACCTAGCCCACGTGTAGCCGTAACTTCCCCTGAGGAGAAACGGAAGGGAGGGAACGTCATTCCCTCGGGGGAGGGTACGGGCTACACGTTGGCAATAGTCAACCCCAATATGGTCATTTGACAGCAGCAACGTGACATGTGTTCCGTTTAAGATTTTTCCAGCCGCTGACATAAGAATCAACCAACCTTCAAAAGAACAAATGATTATCTGCAGCACGGAATTGAATTTGGAATAAGGGCAACTTTTACGTAGCTTTCGTCGGCATTGATATTTTGTTTTGGAAAGCTTGACGATCGAACGCAAAACCAATTAGGAAGTAGAAAAGAAAACTGTTTCTCCTTTTAATGAAATAAAACATTGAATTTAAAATTGAGCTTAAAAGTGTACATAAATGGTTCCACTCTAGTGAACAAATTTGCATTTTGACAATCACAAACACACAAAAGAACAAATTACTATGCAAAATCTGTCTGCTTCAAAGGACCATTAACTAAATGGACTCAGACGTCGCATCAGATTTCATTTATTTAATAAGGCAACTTTAGGACGGTAGGTTTTCCTCTCACTCAAAAAATGTCTCCATTAACCCCTATTGCGAAGTACATTGGCCAGTTAAGTGGGAAATAAGTTTACCATGGAGATAATACAACTGCACGCTGTTATCGTTTGAATCACAAACACCAAAAAATGAACTCAGGTATCTGCAATCGATTTTTAAAGGCTCTATGATGTATGATATTGTGGCTAGCTTGTGCCGGACTAAGTCACGATATCATGAAGAACTAATGCTCCTTTCCTGGATACCTACCGCGGTTACGAAGCAGATCATACTGTCTTGAAATTTCTTCATGGCTTTAGAATTGTTAATTTTCTTTGTTTAGGATTAATGAAAGCATTAGTATATTTACAGCCGAGGAGGCCCAATCATTCTCTCACTTAAACAATACAGTTCTTTTAATGAATTTGAACGCTGCTCTTCGTTTACTCACTTAGAAGTTATTTCGCTCAACCGTGAAAGTTCGATTTACAAACATCGACTTTGTGTGTATTTGACTTTACTGTCATGAAATCTTGACTAAGTTTCATGTTCTACTTACCTGATATGAAGTAAACTACCATGAAAATAGCTCTTCTGTGAAAATCCATATCCACAGACACACGTTTCCTGAACGCCAACACCGTTAAATATTCAACGATCCAGTTGCGCAAGTTTTGGGAGTGCGTTTGGTAACGCAATCTCTCTGAAATTGAATATCTTGGTGATAATCAACCAGAAATCGTATTATAACATAACCAAAGTAAAGCGCGCGCTCTGATTGGTCAATTTAGCGTTCCCCATTTGCCCATGGGTGTACGCTGCTGACGTGAGCAAATGCAAAGACTATTTTTCCGCGCGCGCTTGTTTTTTTCTGGTCGCGTAAGATTTGTTAAATAAACGGGAACTCTTTAGCTACAATGTATCAATGTTATGTTATAAAACAAATGGTAAACACCACAGCGTACACTATTGAGTTATGGATGCACTTGGGAGGTTTGCTAAGCACTCAAGAAGCTAGAGTCGCTCTCGGCTGTCGCCTCGAGCGACTCTTACGCTTCTTTCGTGCTTAGCAACCTCCCGCGTGCATCCATAACTCAATAGTGTACGCTGTGGTGTTTACCATTTGTTAATTTTAAACAAAAGATAAGCCGACTCGGGGATTTTGAAACGATGACGTTTCGTTGGCCTTTATTACAGAGCTCTCCGACGACCGACCACGACTGTTTATGATGGCGTTCTATCAGTGTCTGGTTCATAATCACCTTTTAGAGTAAGCAAAATATACTCTAGATAGATAGATAGATAATAATCTTTAGACGTTCTCACACAAGTGGTTTTCAGAACGGCCCTGTATGCACCCACCCAACCCACCCCAGGGGAGGACATCCATCACACAGTATACTCTTGCGTGGGAAATTAACGTCTCCTACCCCTAACCCTGCAGGAGACGGGACCTCCATTTGTTCGTCCTTATCCGAGAAGAATAGAATATCTAACCATTTCTTGACGTTACAGAAAGGAAGCATATTCTTCTCAGTTATTTTAAGACCTTGAGTGTTGGTCCGGCCGGGGACCAACACTCTAGTTAATAAATAATGGTAATTGAACTGAGCGGAGTGCAATTTGGGCTGAAATCATACGCGTGATTTCAAAATCGAACGTGCGCGCAGCGCGAGTTCAATTTGAAATCACAAGTATGATTTAAGACGAAAATTGCCTGACACGAGGTTCAATTACCACTTTATTACGTCCATTTTGAAATCGCCCAAATACAGGACTTGGTCAATTCAAATATGTTACTGATGCAGTACTGAGCTAGTCTCCTTCGCAGCCGTTGGGAGGGAGCGTTGCGTGACGAGCCCAAACAACGGCTGCGAAGGAGACTATTATAGTACTGAGCCGGAAACCGGAAACGCTTTTACATCTTGACATCATGTGTCAAAAACTCAGTCAAGCGTAAAATGATGCGATTTAGAGCAAAAAATGGTGCGATTCGTGAAAAAATTGCACCAATTAGAGCCAATCAGATTTCAGGGACCACCAGCGATTTCAAAATGGATGTAATAAAGGTATTTACATGCGGCAGGTTGGAAAATATTGAATGCCGGAATTAGGAACCGTAACTGGAGTAATCGGAATTCCTGGAATGACCGAAAAATGATAAATTAGAAAATAAATAAATAAATAAGAATATAATGATAATTAATAATTGATCGATAAGTAATAATTAACTGACCACAAAAGATAAAGAAGTCGCGAACTCGATATCGCTTTTATCTAAACCCAATCAATGCTGTCAAGACGCCTAAAATATTGCATTCAAATATGCTTAAAAGGCGAATGGACCGCTGTACTTTTGAAATTATTAAATATTAGCTCACATAAGCTTTCAAACTAACAAAGCGTTTTCTACTCTAAATCGGAGTCGAGTACTATTAGTTTTTTGTACCTCTTTGTGGACTTTATCTTAGTTTCTGGAGTGGCCAAGGTCGGTGATTGATTAAGACTGCTGATAGAGAAGTTGAATTGACCACCATGAATAACAGCACCGGTAAAGAGCGAAATTGCTTCCTGGCCATGTTGATAATGTGCGGCCGAATTAACTGAATGAACTGTGGTCGAAGAACATTCGGAACCTTGAGATAAATTCGATTTCTTAACATCATGCGCTCTAAATTATTCCGATAGATTTTTCCACTGAATTAATATCTGCAAACCCTGAAGCCACGATTCTGGACAAGCAAGAAACGTTGCAAACATTCACTCTCAATTACTTAGCATGGCCGCCCCGAAAGGCGGGGAAAACCGATACGATTTTTCTCGCTTGTAAAAAAAATCGTATCAGGCTTCTGATTAAACAACAAACATATGAAATACATATATATGAACTGCGGTTATGAAACGTATATGTGCACGATCCTTCGCAGTAAAGCACTATTTAAGCAATAGTGAAAATCAGACCTGAAAAAAATTCAGGCCTGTACGGGATTCGAACCACTGACCTCTGCGATACTAGTGCAGCGTTCTACCAATTGAGCTAACAAGCCAACTGGGAGCAGGCCATCAAATTAATTTTAATTGGTTCGAATCCCGTACAGGCCTGAATTTTTTTCAGGTCTGATTTTCACTATTGCTTAAATAGTGCTTTACTGCGAAGGATCGTGCACATATACGTTTCATAACCGCAGTTCATATATATGTATTTCATATGTTTGTTGTTTGATTTATCATCTTACGGGTTTATGTCGAATTAATTTGATGGCCTGCTCCCAGTTGGCTTGTTAGCTCAATTGGTAGAGCGCTGCACTAGTATCGCAGAGGTCAGTGGTTCGAATCCCGTACAGGCCTGAATTTTTTCAGGTCTGATTTTCTCTATTGCTTAAATAGTGCTTTACTGCGAAGGATCGTGCACATATACGTTTCATAACCGCAGTTCATATATATGTATTTCATATGTTTGTTGTTTGATTTATCATCTTACGGGTTTATGTCCAATTAATTTGATGGCCTGCTCCCAGTTGGCTTGTTAGCTCAATTGGTAGAGCGCTGCACTAGTATCGCAGAGGTCAGTGGTTCGAATCCCGTACAGGCCTGAATTTTTTTCAGGTCTGATTTTCACTATTGCTTAAATAGTGCTTTACTGCGAAGGATCGTGCACATATAGGCTTCTGATTGGTCATACGATAATTTCCACCGATGAAAAAAATCGTATGACCGATGGGATTGCTTCTCATCAAAGAGAGACGATTTTTATTCGGTGAATTTGCACTGAGTAAATCTCAGTATCTATATAATAATTAAATTTACCACCGAGATAATACAATTTCGCGCTGCCATTGTTCAAATCTCAAACACACAAAATTAACTCAGGTATCTGGTTTATATATATGTGTGTGTGTGTGTGTGTGTGTGTGTGTGTGTGTGTGTGTGTGTGTGTGTGTGTGTGTGTGTGTGTGTGTGTATGTGTATGTGTGTGTGAGTTTACATATATGGTGTGTATATATACAATGTTGTGGCTGGCTCATGGCGGACGAATCACGACACTTCCATGAAAAAATAATCGTACCATCCTGGATACCAACCGCGGTTACGAAGCAGGTCATACTGCCGTGGAATTTCTTCATGGCTTTAGAGTTGTTAATTTTCTTTGTTTTGGCTTAAATGGAAGTATTAGTATATTTACAGCCGAGAAGGCACAATTATTTCGTTACTTTAACAATACAGCTCTTTTAATGAATTTGAACGCTGCTCTTCGTTTACTCAACTAGAAGTCAGTGTTTTGCTCAACCAAGATGGTTCGATTTACAAATATCGACTTCGTATGCATTTGACCTTACTGTCATGAAATCTCGATTAAGTTTCATGTTGTACTAACCTGATACGAAGTAAACTACCATGAAAATAGCTCTCCTGTGAAAATCCATGTCCACAGACACACGTTTCCTGAACGCTAACACCGTTAAATATTTAACGATCCAGTTAATTGCACAAGTTTTGGGAGTGCGTTTGATAGCCCAATCTCTCTGAAATTGAATATCTTGGAGATAATCAACCAGAAATCGTATTTAAACAAAAGACAAGCCGACTCGAGGATTTTGAAAAGATAACGTTTTGTTGACCTTTATTGCAGAGCTCTACGACGACCGGCTACGACGGTTTATAATGGCGTTCTAGCAGTGTCTGGTCCATAATCACCTTTTAGTGTATTAAGTAATTAATACTCTTGTTAATAGAGGTGTTTAAATGTATAACAGCGACTTACTGATTGACGCAAGATAAGGAGCTTAAATTTCAAAATGAAGGAGTCAGCGCTATCAACTGAAAGAAACAGAATTTGAGTTTTCAGAAACACAATCTCAACACTAAGAACAACCACAGTAACAATTTTTTTGTCGTAAATTTATGAGTGGGTGGAATCAGTTTTGCAACTCGTGGCGGTTTTAGGGAAGAAGTCTCGTCACTTCAGTAATGTGTACGTGAAAGTAAAGTGCAGGAAATAGAAATAGCAAGCTATTGTTCCTTGGCTGTCAAAAGTGTCTGGAATGTATTGATAAATTAGGGCCAAAATACTGTAAAAGTTAAAAAAAAAGGTCGCAGTTACTAACGAGTCACATTAATTTTGAAATGACATTCAAAACAAAATATGTCAAAGCGTCAATTTACTACCCCGGGGTAAGAGAGTTGTGCTTGTCGATACTGCTGTGTAGTTTCTTCAGAGACATATATTAACCTTGCTGGTAACTTTTCTGTTTTTTTGGCTGCAATAGCCCGGGGCCCTAGTTCCATTGAAGTTGGGATTAACTGATATTTGTTTTGGTATTTCGGCACTTTTCCATTAGTGATCACGAACCCGTCGTTGAAAAAAGTACGTGAAAGTCAGGAATACTTTGAAAACCAAGGCGACAAGGATGGTCTGAGTGATCATGAAGAAAGCCCGTTAGCTGGTCAGGGACTTTTCAAGTTGTGTATGTTCGAAAGCAGAACATTCAGCAATCAGACAAAAATACATTTATTTTTCTTTGGTTGATTGATATGAAAAGAATTAATGATCATGTGTATTTATAGTTGCAATTTTACACGCCCTGCCTATTAAGGCATAGTTAGTAGGCGGACAAAGTAAGGTAATCTGGGTGTTATTCCACATTTGTTCTGTTTTATAGTATTATCATTGTTTCGGTTTATTATCACGGCTTTTTTGTTTTGGTTGATTTGCTTTGACGGGACACGCTCTGACTTAAGTTGCACAGCAGTTTCGTGATACTGAAACTAATAGCGCTCTAAAGGTATTGTTCAAGTTCTCCTTGAACAAATGTCTGACGCTGGTATAATGGGGTAGCTACGTGAAGCGAAACATATCGCTTTTAAATAGCTCTCCACTTTAGCACGGAGTAAAAAGTGATTAATATCAGCAAACAAATACACAATATAGACTCGAGTCTGATGATTCACAGTTATTAGTAGTGTTCATTTTCGAGGGTAATTAGTAACTTTGGCGTCTGAAAGATGAACGTTTTTCCGGCCGGCGGTAGACCGTGAACTGGCTATTGCCATTTTGTGTTGGTGTGTGTGACAGTTTCTGAGTGCAACCTGCACTTTTTTTGTTTCAGTATAAAAGCTAGTGTCTTCGAAGGTGAAGTTTTTTGTTATTCGAAATCTTCAGTTATCGTTAGGTGAACAGAAAAAATCGGCCCCGTTTTATTTTTACGACTTTGTGGGACAAATCAGATCGGACGGAAACGAATAAGTGTTTCTACTGATATTCTCTATTCTCTTTTTATGATAAAATATGCAAAGAATATAAAAATATATGTTATGGCTCGGTTCCTACACGGCCATAATTCTATATTCTGTAAATTCCAAGTATAAAAGGATGACATGATATCCCAGCTTTGTTCTATTGATTTCATTGCTGGTAGATTTGAAAATAACCAACTAGGGAATTGTTAACAAAAGACGCTTTTACCAGAAGGGGGGTTTACGTAATAAGCAGCTGGAAGATATTAGTAGGAATTAGAAGATCAGTTACGCGTGAAATGATCTGTTTACCGTTCTACTGATCCTTTTGGTTGGATCGCAAAGCTGCCCAATACAAGTATACATTTCTCCCCAACTAGTCGTTAATTTGATGCGGTTTTGTCGTCGGTCAGTGTTAAATTCGAAGTTAATTATATTCCTTAATTATAAAAAATAATAACATGATAACAAAAAAGTTCGTGATCATCCAACATCTGCAAGGCACAGGCCTCTTAAGAAAGGAAGGATCAATTATGACTGCCGTGTTGCGATTCAATTCATACCTTGCGGGTTTCCAGATGGCCAGAAACTTGGGAAACCTTTTTTTAAGAGACTCTACTGAACTGAGACACAACACTTTGATTCACTAAATTCAACGACTTTCTGTTGATAGGATTTGATTTAGTTTCAGTTCATTAAATAATTGTGTATGAAAGAATGTATGGCATCTTGCGTCCTAACTTTTCTCGAGCACGGACTCCGATCAAACTCCGATCGTCTCGAGTGGGAGGAGCGCGGGCCCATTTTCCAAACAGCAACTCGTAATCAACCTTTCGTAACCACTTTGTTGATATAAGATACAACGAATGGTCCTTTTTTGTCCTCTAAAATGTCATCATTGGCATTTGTCAGTCAAAAGGATGTTACTCATTTGAACTAGCATCCGCTATTTGACGCTTGCTTTAAGTGATAAAAAATAATTCATATTGTCGGTATTTTATAACTACGAGTTTCCAGAAACTTATAAAAGCAATGCGCATTTGTGTGACAGCTTTAATCTAGGGGAAAAATCATTAGTCTTTTCTTTTCACCGACAATATGAATCATTTTTTATCACTTCAAACAGACGTCGAATAGCGGATGCGTTTCTTATTTAGCTAAAAAGGTTTTTACTAGTTCAGATAAGTAACTTCGTATTTCTTTGACTTGGACTATTTCTAGATCTGATGATTGTGTATCACTAAGGTCCCGTCTACACGAGCAATTTTTAGATGGCAACTGTATGTGGCAATTTTTATTTGCCCGTGTAGATAAGCCCCATCTACACGAGCAATTTTTATATGGCCACTGTATGTGGCAATTTTTATTTGCCCGTGTAGATGGCTCGACAAATATTTGTTGTTAATTTGCGTCAGTAATAATTTCGCACAGCGGAGATGCTCATGGAAAGCAAAAAAGCAAGATGGCGAAAGTCAGAAGATGTGCCAGACGTGTTGCAGCTTTAGGCGCGTTTGTAGTGATGACAATGGTGCATAGAATAGAAAAGAGCAACAGAAAGCGGAGAAAATTTTGGATGAAGGCCTGGAAGAGAAGAGAGAGCGAAGAGAGACGCAAGGACTTGCGACCAACTTGGTGAAGGAATTGTATGGCAAGAATCTCTTCGTGTTCCTTGTTTTTCGTATTACGGTTCTTATATTTCTCGCTGCGACTATTCCACAAACTTTCCCTATCTCGCAACGACTCTAATAATAAGGAAACAAGCGCATCTGTCCATCTACAAGAGGTACTCGAGGAAGCCGCCATGCTGGATGCGTAAATGTTAGGGACTGGGTTCTACAAATGACGTTGAAAAAATTGTCACATTTTATGTGGCGTCTCATCTACACGGACAATTTTTTATGCGGCAATTTTTATTTGCCACATAAAAACTAACACGTCAGCTTTTCAGCAAATGCAGTTGTCACATAAAAATTGGTCATTTTTCATCATCTACACAGGCAAATAAAAATTTCCACATAAAAATTGCCATATAAAAATTGCTCGTGTAGACGGGGCTTAATTGTGGGAGAACTTATGCAGTGAAACTGAAGCGTCATAAACAGTAAATTGTCGAATTTCAGTAACTCAACTTCAAATATAGCGGCCCGTTTAGTCATTCAACAAGCTTCCTACAGGATGATTACGCACTCTCCTTCCGTTGAGAAAGAACGAATCGCTGAATCGCTTGGTAAGAAATAAAAGCAAAAATGCGAAAAAAAAAAATTCTTTGGAAAGTTCCTATGTACAAATCATAAAATGGAAAAATAAAACGCAATTATTAACTGAAAGAGGAAATTGTTGAATTAAAAGAACATCCGGTCCACATCGGATTCACAAAAAAGTAAACTTTGACCCAATACAATTGCGTTTTATTCCGAATACCTTTACATATACTAGTATGCTATAATAAATCAATTCAAATTCTGTTTTAAATTGATCCTTTACTAGTTTGCACATACAGTGTGGATATGTGCTTTATTGTTTCGAAAACTGATGTCCGCTTTCCATCTTGGATGTTACATATATCCGATTCACTAGTAACACCGACAAGGGAGCAAGATATCAACGTAAAAAATATATCCGGGAGATGGCCAACAAATAGTCTTTTACATCTTTCCGAGTCAACCTCGTTCCCAGTGTCACTCGTGTTCTTACCCGTCCCCCTTCAGAGGGCGGGACGAGAAAAGACCTAGAACCTGCATGCTCACTGAGCAGGCGGTGTGCGCACCCTGATCGCGGTGTATAGTGGTCGTAAAACAAAAATTGAGTAATTTGCATCTTGGCGCGTTGGAGTGAACTTCTTTGGTGGCAGTGAGATAGCGTGAATATATGTGGATTGTAATGGAGAATCACTGCCTGTTGCCGTTCCTTCGAAAGTTTAAAAGTTTGACGGGCGTCCGCGACTCCCGTCATACCTCAGTGACGAGTTCGTTCTTAGAGGGTAACTGACGTTATGTAGAAAGATTCGAAACTGCAATCTGCCTAAGAATCTCGACACAAATGGCAAAAGTTAAACTCACAACCAGTGGCGGGATGAATAATTTCAAAGTCAGAAATTATATTCCTAGACGCGAGTTATTTGACAGGGAATTGACCCTTGACATGCAAACGCATATTAAGTTAAAGAGGCAGAGACCAAGTAATACACGAACTTTTTCCACCAAGTGTAAATACGGGATTTGTAAAAGGAGAAGCCCCTCGCCTCCTAAGAACGAATTTGTCTCGCTCCACGTTTAGCAAAAACGTTCAGTTTCGAAATACCCTTCAAGAATGGAGGAAACCTAGATGAGGGTTTTGAGAAACGTATCTCTTGAGTTATTTCTGCCAGAGAGAAGTATACTCTAAAACAAAGAAAGTATCGCGTGCACTGAAGAAAATATTGCCTTTGTAACGCAATCTCATCCGACTTTGCCAAACCTAAAGAACATACAGATGGGAAATGACACCTCAAAACTGAACCTTATTATCACATCGCAAAGGAAAGTCATTAACAGCTACCCTAATAAGAGCTAAACTTTGAGGGTAGAAGATTTAAAAGCGCTCGCGAATGGTTGGAGACTTAAAGGCCTCCTTTCAACGGTCGACTGCCTTTTGCTTTCCGGCTTTCCGGCGTGTCGCCTCACACAAAGTAGAGGTTTTCATGGGACAAGTGACTCTTTTCGTTGCTCTAATTAAACTGTCTTTCATTCAGTGATTAAGATAGAAGATTTACCACACAACACTCGCGATTACTTCATTTTCCTTCACTTAGGAAAGTGGATTTACAACGCAATTGAGTACATATAATAAATGTCCTTGCAGTAGTAACGCTATGTAACGCAACACACTAAACGCAACAATAGGCTTTTTCGCTCCACAAAAGGGTCTCAAACACTAAAATCTGCCGATTTCTGCCACTTTTACTGCCATATTGAAAATAAAGCTACCACAATGCAATGCAATCGGAGTGCGCACACCGCCTGCTCACCGAGATATAAAATCGAGATATATACTTCCCTGTGACTCACAACACCAAACTAAATGAGCCATAGATAAGTTATCGAAATTACATAAATAAAAAGTTAATTTATTGCGGCGCAATCAAAAATAACTACACAGTGCAGGTTACTGATACCGTGCGGGCTATATTCAGCCTGGAAAATTCTTTTACTTCCTTGTAACAATAGAGCCACCGCGCCGCCTTTGATTTATAAAGGCCCCTGTTAATGATGTTATCAGTGCTAATTTACAAGGTGCGTGGCATGAAAAAGTTACTTGAGGATTGTAGAATTTGTTTCAAATGGATGAGCGGTCCGTGACCTGTTCCAGAAGATTGGAAAGTGACTGTGCTATAAAAACAAAAGAATGAAACTGCAACAAGTAATTGCTGACGGTCGAGACACGTCATTCATAATTGTAATATTAAGTAGCGTTCTCTGAGTGTTTTCTTTAATTTTCCCAGGGGAAAACCTTCAGGATTCTTCCTAAATCCCCGAATGTTTCCCTTTCACAGTATTGCAGCACAGCAAATTCCTTGGATAAACAAGCATAAGTGCATTTTAATGATGTAATGCTCGACCGAATATTATTTTGATATTAATTTTCTGACGCAGTGTTTTTGGTTTCGAATCATTTGACCGTCACGTTCTAGAATTCTGAAGGAAAGTTGTAGAACTTTTGATTTGCGAAAAACAACTCGAACGCGTTGACGCAGATGTAAATGCTACCAAGATACTTAGGAAACCAATCTGAAAGGTAAAAAATTCAGTGAATATATATTTGGGTTATATTTTCGCGCAAGTACTCAGTGGCCAAAGATGATGACTTGAAGTAAACTGTGGTAAATATCAGATTCTGAAAAAGTGTAAATGTTTTTTTGATTTATAGCGAAGTGACACGTTTACGACGCAATCGAGATACAACTTTTAAAAATATTCACTTGAACGAGGGTCTCCACTCTACATAAACACTCAAGATTGGATTCAAGACCGCATATACAGCTACATGTATAATTCCGAATAAACGATGCAGTGAGAAGTTTCTGGGGAATATTTAAAGAACTAACGACAATTAAAGGTGGGTATTGAAGGCATTTGAGATATCAAAAGTTTCCTTTTGGCAAGTTGATTTAACGCAAATATGGAAATTTTTTACAGACTTCAGGTCAAATATGGATCGCACTTCCGGTCCAACGTTGGCTTCACAGCTTTGTTCCATAATATCCCTTGGCAAAAAGAATATCCGCTCTCCTCCTCAAACTTTCCCAGTTCATCTCTGTTTCCTCTGATTTCGTTTTACAATACCCTCAATAGAATGAACTTCCGTTGTCAGCGCTAAAATTTTTCCCCTTATTTGTATAGCTTCAGTAATCTTCAAGTTTGTTGTGAATTTCTCTTTCCTTCAGCAGTCTGTAGCTGTCGAGATGGGGCTCATTTTCGAATTTCTGAAGCACCGCGTCAGCAAAGAAAAAAGAAGATTCACAGATGATGGATTTGACCTCGATCTAACTTGTATCCTTTCGACACAAACGTTGGAAGTAGCTAGTCAGTTTTAAATTGTTATCAACTTGCGGGTGATTACGGGCATAACAACGAGGGTTTCGGGATTCTAGCCCAGTTCCTCTACAAGACCATATTTGGGTGAGGACCTTCGGCATGCTGCAAATATGGCGGAGAGCTTGTTAAATGTGATAGTTTGTCTTGCCGTAATGTACCGTAGAATTCTGCAGTTACTGACATAATTATCGGTGAAGGAATCATTGAAGTATGTGTCAGAGGAGGAACAGCCAAAATTAACGGACAGAAGCGGGTTTCTGAAGAAGGTTTTCGTTAACTCACTCGGTAACAGTCACCTTCTGAGATGGCATATTTCAAAGCTCTCGTGAGTAAGAAGAAACGGCGTTTTCAGGAAGATGGGTTTGATCTGGATTTAACATGTATCCTTGGTTTCACGAATCACATGGTTTATACATTTATATTTAATAGCATAATATGCATCAACAACTTGATCTCTAAACTGAGCGCACTGCAGTGATAATTTTACAAGCGAACCGTTGCAGTGTCGAGGAATTAATGTAGTCTTTCGGGGCTTTTCCTCAGTTCTTATGTTTCACTTTGAGCTAAAATATTATCTGAATTTTTTTAAGGAATGAATAATTTTCCGTGCGCTTCGCAAACGATCGATCATAGCATTGTGGTCCGTTCAATCTGTGTTAGGCAATCCTGTGTTCTGTGCAGTTGCACTAATCGAGGTCGCGTATTTAATTCGTTCAGAGTTAATTAACAACCTTTGGTGTTTTATTTTCTCCTTCATTGAAGCTTTTTATAAAATCAAATAATATTTCGTTGAATTTATCTCACGTCATTTCATAATTATTTCTTTTCTGAGGCTGTTGACCAGACGGCTTATACGTCTTGAGCAAAATATTGTCTAGTTGCTAAGATATTTTACAAGCTTCCGCTTTCCTTAAAGATTGTTTGAACTGTTCAATATCCTTGAAGTCAAAACAAATATAGGAAATCTTTAAGAATTATTTTTAGAGATTAATCTATCGTTAAAAATGCATAGCAGAACAAGCTTTCAGTGCTCATATCCTGACAGTAGAATTATTAAAACATCTAGTTGTTGATACTACACATACACTCTCAAAGCCTTCCTTGCAGTACCATTAGATCTAAGAATTTGTGGTTTGTCATGATTGTCACTGAGTTTTTTCCTTTCATCTTCACCCTTTTTGATAAACAATTTCTCTAAAAACCTTGTGATTTTTCAGAAGAGGTCACCTCTTAGTCAATTTTGAACTTTCAGAGGTTACAAAAAGTAATTGTTGAATCAACCTGTTACATTATTTTCAAAGTAGCACTTCAACCGTATGGTTTTGTTCTTTAACTTACTTTTCTCCCAGATATTAAACCCAATATAGTGGCAATGGGTTTCCCATCAGATAATTTAGAAGGGGTGTATAGAAACCACATTGAAGAGGTTATAAGGTAAGACTAGTGTTACTGTGCTTGTCTAATAACTTGTCAACTCTGAGCTGCAGAGCAAAATTCATAATGGTAATAGAACCCAGTGGAGTTTGATTTGGTTTGCAATCATATAAGTGATTCACAAAATCAGATGACTGCAAAGCAGGAGTCCAATTTGTTGATCACAAGTTTGATTACAGACCAGAATCGATGACATGAAGTCCTGTTACCAGTCAATCAAAATTTTGACAAACTTTGAAGAAGAAACTAGACATTGGTGGTACATTTTCATAGAAAAAATCAACAGTTAACTCTGCAAAATGTGCATCAACAGCATCTGCACATGATGTGATTTGTCCACTTACACAGGCATGACATCTTCTCTCCCTTTAATTGGTCTTTTACATTGTCCAGTTAAGCATGATGCCTACTCTGTATTAAAAGTGCTCAAACTCTCCAAAATGCACAACAACAGGGCATGCACATGATGCATTCTGTCCATTTACGCAGGTAGGGTGTCTCCTGCCCCTCTGTCCTTTTACTCTGTCCATTGACAAGCATAATGCCTACATTGTCCTATTAGTGCACAACAACAGCACAAACACATGATGCACTCTGTTCACATAGACAGGCAGGTTGTCTCCTGTCCCTCTGTCCTTTTACTCTGTCCATTGACAAGCATAATGCCTACATTGTCCTATTAGTGCACAACAACAGCACAAACACATGATGCGCTCTGTTCACATAGACAGGCATGATGTTTCCTGACCCTCTAACTGTCCTTTTACTCTGTCCATTGACAAGCATAATGCCTACATTGTCCTATTAGTGCACAACAACAGCACAAACACATGATGCGCTCTGTTCACATAGACAGGCATGATGTTTCCTGACCCTCTAACTGTCCTTTTACTCTGTCCATTGACAAGCATAATGCCTACATTGTCCTATTAGTGCACAACAACAGCACAAACACATGATGCGCTCTGTTCACATAGACAGGCATGATGTTTCCTGACCCTCTAACTGTCCTTTTACTCTGTCCATTGACAAGCATAATGCCTACATTGTCCTATTAGTGCACAACAACAGCACAAACACATGATGCGCTCTGTTCACATAGACAGGCATGATGTTTCCTGACCCTCTAACTGTCCTTTTACTCTGTCCATTGACAAGCATAATGCCTACACTGTCCTATTAGTGCACAACAACAGCACAAACACATGATGCGCTCTGTTCACATAGACAGGCGTGATGTTTCCTGACCCTCTAACTGTCCTTTTACTCTGTCCACTGACAAGCATAATGCCTACACTGTCCTATTAGTGCACAACAACAGCACAAACACATGATGCGCTCTGTTCACATAGACAGGCGTGATGTTTCCTGACCCTCTAACTGTCCTTTTACACTGTCCATTGACAAGCATAATGCCTACATTGTCCTATTAGTGCACAACAACAGCACAAACACATGATGCGCTCTGTTCACATAGACAGGCATGTTTCCTGACCCTCTAACTGTCCTTTTACACTGTCCATTGACAAGCATAATGCCTACATTGTCCTATTAGTGCACAACAACAGCACAAACACATGATGCGCTCTGTTCACATAGACAGGCATGATGTTTCCTGACCCTCTAACTGTCCTTTTACACTGTCCATTGACAAGCATAATGCCTACATTGTCCTATTAGTGCACAACAACAGCACAAACACATGATGCGCTCTGTTCACATAGACAGGCGTGATGTTTCCTGACCCTCTAACTGTCCTTTTACTCTGTCCACTGACAAGCATAATGCCTACACTGTCCTATTAGTGCACAACAACAGCACAAACACATGATGCGCTCTGTTCACATAGACAGGCGTGATGTTTCCTGACCCTCTAACTGTCCTTTTACACTGTCCATTGACAAGCATAATGCCTACATTGTCCTATTAGTGCACAACAACAGCACAAACACATGATGCGCTCTGTTCACATAGACAGGCATGTTTCCTGACCCTCTAACTGTCCTTTTACACTGTCCATTGACAAGCATAATGCCTACATTGTCCTATTAGTGCACAACAACAGCACAAACACATGATGCGCTCTGTTCACATAGACAGGCATGTTTCCTGACCCTCTAACTGTCCTTTTACACTGTCCATTGACAAGCATAATGCCTACATTGTCCTATTAGTGCACAACAACAGCACAAACACATGATGCGCTCTGTTCACATAGACAGGCATGATGTTTCCTGACCCTCTAACTGTCCTTTTACACTGTCCATTGACAAGCATAATGCCTACATTGTCCTATTAGTGCACAACAACAGCACAAACACATGATGCGCTCTGTTCACATAGACAGGCGTGATGTTTCCTGACCCTCTAACTGTCCTTTTACTCTGTCCACTGACAAGCATAATGCCTACACTGTCCTATTAGTGCACAACAACAGCACAAACACATGATGCGCTCTGTTCACATAGACAGGCGTGATGTTTCCTGACCCTCTAACTGTCCTTTTACACTGTCCATTGACAAGCATAATGCCTACATTGTCCTATTAGTGCACAACAACAGCACAAACACATGATGCGCTCTGTTCACATAGACAGGCATGTTTCCTGACCCTCTAACTGTCCTTTTACACTGTCCATTGACAAGCATAATGCCTACATTGTCCTATTAGTGCACAACAACAGCACAAACACATGATGCGCTCTGTTCACATAGACAGGCATGATGTTTCCTGACCCTCTAACTGTCCTTTTACACTGTCCATTGACAAGCATAATGCCTACATTGTCCTATTAGTGCACAACAACAGCACAAACACATGATGCGCTCTGTTCACATAGACAGGCATGATGTTTCCTGACCCTCTAACTGTCCTTTTACACTGTCCATTGACAAGCATAATGCCTACATTGTCCTATTAGTGCACAACAACAGCACAAACACATGATGCGCTCTGTTCACATAGACAGGCGTGATGTTTCCTGACCCTCTAACTGTCCTTTTACTCTGTCCACTGACAAGCATAATGCCTACACTGTCCTATTAGTGCACAACAACAGCACAAACACATGATGCGCTCTGTTCACATAGACAGGCGTGATGTTTCCTGACCCTCTAACTGTCCTTTTACACTGTCCATTGACAAGCATAATGCCTACATTGTCCTATTAGTGCACAACAACAGCACAAACACATGATGCGCTCTGTTCACATAGACAGGCATGCTTCCTGACCCTCTAACTGTCCTTTTACACTGTCCATTGACAAGCATAATGCCTACATTGTCCTATTAGTGCACAACAACAGCACAAACACATGATGCGCTCTGTTCACATAGACAGGCATGATGTTTCCTGACCCTCTAACTGTCCTTTTACACTGTCCATTGACAAGCATAATGCCTACATTGTCCTATTAGTGCACAACAACAGCACAAACACATGATGCGCTCTGTTCACATAGACAGGCGTGATGTTTCCTGACCCTCTAACTGTCCTTTTACACTGTCCATTGACAAGCATAATGCCTACATTGTCCTATTAGTGCACAACAACAGCACAAACACATGATGCGCTCTGTTCACATAGACAGGCGTGATGTTTCCTGACCCTCTAACTGTCCTTTTACACTGTCCATTGACAAGCATAATGCCTACATTGTCCTATTAGTGCACAACAACAGCACAAACACATGATGCGCTCTGTTCACATAGACAGGCGTGATGTTTCCTGACCCTCTAACTGTCCCTTTACTCTGTCCACTGACAAGCATAATGCCTACACTGTCCTATTAGTGCACAACAACAGCACAAACACATGATGCGCTCTGTTCACATAGACAGGCGTGATGTTTCCTGACCCTCTAACTGTCCTTTTACACTGTCCATTGACAAGCATAATGCCTACATTGTCCTATTAGTGCACAACAACAGCACAAACACATGATGCGCTCTGTTCACATAGACAGGCATGATGTTTCCTGACCCTCTAACTGTCCTTTTACTCTGTCCATTGACAAGCATAATGCCTACACTGTCCTATTAGTGCACAACAACAGCACAAACACATGATGCGCTCTGTTCACATAGACAGGCGTGATGTTTCCTGACCCTCTAACTGTCCTTTTACTCTGTCCACTGACAAGCATAATGCCTACACTGTCCTATTAGTGCACAACAACAGCACAAACACATGATGCGCTCTGTTCACATAGACAGGCGTGATGTTTCCTGACCCTCTAACTGTCCTTTTACACTGTCCATTGACAAGCATAATGCCTACATTGTCCTATTAGTGCACAACAACAGCACAAACACATGATGCGCTCTGTTCACATAGACAGGCATGATGTTTCCTGACCCTCTAACTGTCCTTTTACACTGTCCATTGACAAGCATAATGCCTACATTGTCCTATTAGTGCACAACAACAGCACAAACACATGATGCGCTCTGTTCACATAGACAGGCGTGATGTTTCCTGACCCTCTAACTGTCCTTTTACACTGTCCATTGACAAGCATAATGCCTACATTGTCCTATTAGTGCACAACAACAGCACAAACACATGATGCGCTCTGTTCACATAGACAGGCGTGATGTTTCCTGACCCTCTAACTGTCCTTTTACTCTGTCCACTGACAAGCATAATGCCTACACTGTCCTATTAGTGCACAACAACAGCACAAACACATGATGCGCTCTGTTCACATAGACAGGCGTGATGTTTCCTGACCCTCTAACTGTCCTTTTACACTGTCCATTGACAAGCATAATGCCTACATTGTCCTATTAGTGCACAACAACAGCACAAACACATGATGCGCTCTGTTCACATAGACAGGCATGATGTTTCCTGACCCTCTAACTGTCCTTTTACACTGTCCATTGACAAGCATAATGCCTACATTGTCCTATTAGTGCACAACAACAGCACAAACACATGATGCGCTCTGTTCACATAGACAGGCGTGATGTTTCCTGACCCTCTAACTGTCCTTTTACTCTGTCCACTGACAAGCATAATGCCTACACTGTCCTATTAGTGCACAACAACAGCACAAACACATGATGCGCTCTGTTCACATAGACAGGCGTGATGTTTCCTGACCCTCTAACTGTCCTTTTACACTGTCCATTGACAAGCATAATGCCTACATTGTCCTATTAGTACACAACAACAGCACAAACACATGATGCGCTCTGTTCACATAGACAGGCATGATGTTTCCTGACCCTCTAACTGTCCTTTTACACTGTCCATTGACAAGCATAATGCCTACATTGTCCTATTAGTGCACAACAACAGCACAAACACATGATGCGCTCTGTTCACATAGACAGGCGTGATGTTTCCTGACCCTCTAACTGTCCTTTTACACTGTCCATTGACAAGCATAATGCCTACATTGTCCTATTAGTGCACAACAACAGCACAAACACATGATGCGCTCTGTTCACATAGACAGGCGTGATGTTTCCTGACCCTCTAACTGTCCTTTTACACTGTCCATTGACAAGCATAATGCCTACATTGTCCTATTAGTGCACAACAACAGCACAAACACATGATGCGCTCTGTTCACATAGACAGGCGTGATGTTTCCTGACCCTCTAACTGTCCCTTTACTCTGTCCACTGACAAGCATAATGCCTACACTGTCCTATTAGTGCACAACAACAGCACAAACACATGATGCGCTCTGTTCACATAGACAGGCGTGATGTTTCCTGACCCTCTAACTGTCCTTTTACACTGTCCATTGACAAGCATAATGCCTACATTGTCCTATTAGTGCACAACAACAGCACAAACACATGATGCGCTCTGTTCACATAGACAGGCATGGTATTTCCTGACCCTCTAACTGTCCTTTTACTCTGTCCATTGACAAGCATAATGCCTACACTGTCCTATTAGTGCACAACAACAGCACAAACACATGATGCGCTCTGTTCACATAGACAGGCGTGATGTTTCCTGACCCTCTAACTGTCCTTTTACTCTGTCCACTGACAAGCATAATGCCTACACTGTCCTATTAGTGCACAACAACAGCACAAACACATGATGCGCTCTGTTCACATAGACAGGCGTGATGTTTCCTGACCCTCTAACTGTCCTTTTACACTGTCCATTGACAAGCATAATGCCTACATTGTCCTATTAGTGCACAACAACAGCACAAACACATGATGCGCTCTGTTCACATAGACAGGCATGATGTTTCCTGACCCTCTAACTGTCCTTTTACACTGTCCATTGACAAGCATAATGCCTACATTGTCCTATTAGGGCACAACAACAGCACAAACACATGATGCGCTCTGTTCACATAGACAGGCGTGATGTTTCCTGACCCTCTAACTGTCCTTTTACACTGTCCATTGACAAGCATAATGCCTACATTGTCCTATTAGTGCACAACAACAGCACAAACACATGATGCGCTCTGTTCACATAGACAGGCGTGATGTTTCCTGACCCTCTAACTGTCCTTTTACTCTGTCCACTGACAAGCATAATGCCTACACTGTCCTATTAGTGCACAACAACAGCACAAGCACATGATGCGCTCTGTTCACATAGACAGGCGTGATGTTTCCTGACCCTCTAACTGTCCTTTTACACTGTCCATTGACAAGCATAATGCCTACATTGTCCTATTAGTGCACAACAACAGCACAAACACATGATGCGCTCTGTTCACATAGACAGGCATGATGTTTCCTGACCCTCTAACTGTCCTTTTACACTGTCCATTGACAAGCATAATGCCTACATTGTCCTATTAGTGCACAACAACAGCACAAACACATGATGCGCTCTTTTCACATAGACAGGCGTGATGTTTCCTGACCCTCTAACTGTCCTTTTACTCTGTCCACTGACAAGCATAATGCCTACACTGTCCTATTAGTGCACAACAACAGCACAAACACATGATGCGCTCTGTTCACATAGACAGGCGTGATGTTTCCTGACCCTCTAACTGTCCTTTTACACTGTCCATTGAGAAGCATAATGCCTACATTGTCCTATTAGTACACAACAACAGCACAAACACATGATGCGCTCTGTTCACATAGACAGGCATGATGTTTCCTGACCCTCTAACTGTCCTTTTACACTGTCCATTGACAAGCATAATGCCTACATTGTCCTATTAGTGCACAACAACAGCACAAACACATGATGCACTCTGTTCACATAGACAGGCGTGATGTTTCCTGACCCTCTAACTGTCCTTTTACACTGTCCATTGACAAGCATAATGCCTACATTGTCCTATTAGTGCACAACAACAGCACAAACACATGATGCGCTCTGTTCACATAGACAGGAGTGATGTTTCCTGACCCTCTAACTATCCTTTTACTCTGTCCACTGACAAGGATAATGCCTACACTGTCCTATTAGTGCACAACAACAGCACAAACACATGATGCGCTCTGTTCACATAGACAGGCGTGATGTTTCCTGACCCTCTAACTGTCCTTTTACACTGTCCATTGACAAGCATAATGCCTACATTGTCCTATTAGTGCACAACAACAGCACAAACACATGATGCGCTCTGTTCACATAGACAGGCATGATGTTTCCTGACCCTCTAACTGTCCTTTTACACTGTCCATTGACAAGCATAATGCCTACATTGTCCTATTAGTGCACAACAACAGCACAAACACATGATGCGCTCTGTTCACATAGACAGGCGTGATGTTTCCTGACCCTCTAACTGTCCTTTTACTCTGTCCACTGACAAGCGTAATGCCGACACTGTCCTATTAGTGCACAACAACAGCACAAACACATGATGCGCTCTGTTCACATAGACAGGCGTGATGTTTCCTGACCCTCTAACTGTCCTTTTACACTGTCCATTGACAAGCATAATGCCTACATTGTCCTATTAGTGCACAACAACAGCACAAACACATGATGCGCTCTGTTCACATAGACAGGCATGATGTTTCCTGACCCTCTAACTGTCCTTTTACACTGTCCATTGACAAGCATAATGCCTACATTGTCCTATTAGTGCACAACAACAGCACAAACACGTGATGCGCTCTGTTCACATAGACAGGCATGATGTTTCCTGACCCTCTAACTGTCCTTTTACACTGTCCATTGACAAGCATAATGCCTACATTGTCCTATTAGTGCACAACAACAGCACAAACACATGATGCGCTCTGTTCACATAGACAGGCGTGATGTTTCCTGACCCTCTAACTGTCCTTTTACTCTGTCCACTGACAAGCGTAATGCCGACACTGTCCTATTAGTGCACAACAACAGCACAAACACATGATGCGCTCTGTTCACATAGACAGGCGTGATGTTTCCTGACCCTCTAACTGTCCTTTTACACTGTCCATTGACAAGCATAATGCCTACATTGTCCTATTAGTGCACAACAACAGCACAAACACATGATGCGCTCTGTTCACATAGACAGGCATGATGTTTCCTGACCCTCTAACTGTCCTTTTACACTGTCCATTGACAAGCATAATGCCTACATTGTCCTATTAGTGCACAACAACAGCACAAACACATGATGTGCTCTGTTCACATAGACAGGCGTGATGTTTCCTGACCCTCTAACTGTCCTTTTACTCTGTCCACTGACAAGCGTAATGCCGACACTCTCCTATTAGTGCACAACAACAGCACAAACACATGATGCGCTCTGTTCACATAGACAGGCGTGATGTTTCCTGTCCCTCTGTCCTTTTACTCTGTCCATTGACAGGCATAATGCCTACACTGTCCTAATAGTGCACAACAACGGCACAAACACATTATGCGCTCTGTTCACATAGACAGGCATGATGTTTCCTGACCCTCTAACTGTCCTTTTACTCTGTCCATTGACAAGCATAATGCCTATACTGTCCTATTAGTGCGCAACAACAGCACAAACACATGATGCGCTCTGTTCACATAGACAGGCGTGATGTTTCCTGACTCTCTAACTGTCCTTTTACTCTGTCCATTGACAAGCATAATGCCTACACTGTCCTATTAGTGTACAACAACAGCACAAACACATGATGCGCTCTGTTCACATAGACAGGCATGATGTTTCCTGACCCTGTAACTGTCCTTTTACTCTGTCCATTGAGAAGCATGATGCCTACATTGTCCTATTAGCGCACAACAACAGCACAAACACATGATGCGCTCTGTTCACATAGACAGGCATGATGTTTCCTGACCCTCTAACTGTCCTTTTACTCTGTCCATTGACAAGCATAATGCCTATACTGTCCTATTAGTGCACAACAACAGCACAAACACATGATGCGCTCTGTTCACATAGACAGGCGTGATGTTTCCTGACCCTCTAACTGTCCTTTTACTCTGTCCATTGACAAGCATAATGCTTACACTGTCCTATTAGTGCACAACAACAGCACAAACACATGATGCACTCTGTTCACATAGACAGGCGTGATGTTTCCTGACCCTCTAACTGTCCTTTTACTCTGTGCATTGACAAGCATGATGCCTACATTGTCCTATTAGCGCACAACAACAGCACAAACACATGATGCGCTCTGTTCACATAGACAGGCGTGATGTTTGCTGACCCTCTAACTGTCCATTTACTCTGTCCATTGACAAGCATAATGCCTACACTGTCCTATTAGTGCACAACAACAGCACAAACACATGATGCGCTCTGTTCACATAGACAGGCGTGATGTTTCCTGACCCTCTAACTGTCCTTTTACTCTGTCCATTGACAAGCATAATGCCTACACTGTCCTATTAGTGCACAACAACAGCACAAACACATGATGCGCTCTGTTCACATAGACAGGCATGATGTTTCCTGACCCTCTAACTGTCCTTTTACTCTGTCCATTGACAAGCATAATGCCTACACTGTCCTATTAGTGCACAACAATGGCACAAACACATGATACGCTCTGTTCACATTGACAGGCGTGAAGTTTCCTGACCCTGTAACTGTCCTTTTACTCTGTCCATTGACAAGCATAAAGCCTACACTGTGCTATTAGTGCACAACAATGGCACAAACACATGATACGCTCTGTTCACATTGACAGGTGTGATGTTTCCTGACGCTCTAACTGTCCTTTTACTCTGTCCATTGACAAGCATAATGCCTACACTGTCCTATCAGGGCACAACAACGGCACAAACACATGATGCGCTCTGTTCACATAGACAGGCGTGATGTTTCCTGACCCTCTAACTGTCCTTTTACTCTGTGTATTGACAAGCATGATGCCTACATTGTCCTATTAGCGCACAACAACAGCACAAACACATGATGCGCTCTGTTCACATAGACAAGCATGATGTTTCCTGACCCTCTAACTGTCCATTTACTCTGTCCATTGACAAGCATAATGCCTACACTGTCCTATTAGTGCACAACAACAGCACAAACACATGATGCACTCTGTTCACATAGACAGGCGTGATGTTTCCTGACCCTGTAACTGTCCTTTTACTCTGTCCATTGACAAGCATAATGCCTACACTGTCCTATTAGTGCACAGCAACAGCACAAACACATGATACGCTCTGTTCACATAGACAGGCGTGATGTTTCCTGACCCTCTAACTGTCCTTTTACACTGTCCATTGACAAGCATAATGCCTACACTGTCCTATTGTTGCTTAAATCAGGCTGGTGTTAACCAATCACATTCAAGCAATTTTGCCATAATTTTGATTAAAAATTTAATTTCACACTGCTGTTAATCATTTTCACAATGACTTCTCAAAAGCAGGAGCAAACAAATTGGATCATAATCATCCAATCATTACCTTTTGATCAAAACCCTCTGTAACTTTGCACATGTTTCCCAAGAGTTCATCAACATGATAAACAGATGTAAAACACTTACTCAATGATTCATCTCCTATTCCTTAGTTTACAATCTCCTACACTTTTCTACTTGTATCAAACTAAGTGCCTTGCAGCAGATAGAAATTTTTCTTCTTTATTGTTTCACGGTTCATGATACTTATTACCCATGCAAACTATGTAGGGAACACTGTTTTTAAAAAATCTTGGAGTGAGGGTGGTGTGAAGTCAAGGGTTTCAGTAACTTTTCTGTAAAAAGCTCCTGATGTTGTTAAGGTGGGTGTGCCCGGAAAAAGGAATTCTAGGCAAAACCCAAACACACAGACAGCATATGAAGAGGTAAAGGCTGATAGTTTCGAAAGAAACTGTTTGGGGCTGCGTTGGTGGGAGTAAGGAAATAATTTAGATATATCAACAAAGTTGAAATGGTAAATTGGCCACCGTAATGATTACAAAAGCTGACGTTTCGAGTGTTAGCCCTTCGTCGAAGAGGTAGACTGCTGGTAACTGGCTTTTACTGAAACCCCTGATGATGGTACCAGCAGGGCAGTAACAAACCATATGGCCCTGTGTATGGCCTTGTTTATGACCCTGTGTATGGCCCTGTGTATGGCCTTGTTTATGGCCCTGTGTATGGCCTTGTTTATGACCCTGTGTATGGCCCTGTGTATGGCCCTGTGTATGGCCCTGTGTATGGCCTTGTTTATGGCCCTGTGTATGGCCCTGTGTATGGCCTTGTTTATGACCCTGTGTATGGCCCTGTGTATGGCCCTGTGTATGGTCCTATGAGATGCAAATTACAAGAAGAAAAGAATAGTTGCAGTCACATGTTAAAGTCTCTTGTAACTGAGTTAGGTCAGCTGGACTGGAAAATGTTTGCTCTTGATCAGAATGCTTAGACTGTGCTGTATGCATTTCATGTGTCATGACCTTGAACAAAATATTCTGATTCCGGTTTACAGTGTAGATTAGTTTAAAAATAAATATCACACAGCCAGGGGTTCTTCAGAATTTAAAGCAGAGTTTTTCTAGGTTTTGATGTTGCAGATATACACATATTACTTGTTTACTTTTCTGTCGACAGATTTCTAGAAACAAGGCATAAAGATCACTATAAGGTTTACAATTTGTAAGTAATGCAAACATTTAATTTGTAGTAGCTAGCCTATGCAATTTGAGGATTGACTTATTGACTGGGTGCACTTTATAAATGCATTAATAAAAATGATTAAGGGAAAGAATTTGCTCTGACAAGTACTGTTGTATAATTTGGAATGAAACAGTCCTGTTAGGTCTCTTTGAGTTGGCTAAGTCGTGTAACAATCAAGCAAGTCTAATTTTGAGTAAATCCTAAATCATGCCCTGGATATTTGTTTTATTTGTTGGATTTGTTAATGATATAAAAATAGATGCACAAAGAGATTATCCAGGAGTTACAATACATGTAACAGGGATTCTGGCATTATGCGCTGGTGCAGACCCGCATAATCAGCCATTCTCCACATGATCCCACATAATTTGTCAAATTAATCAATATATATGTTATCTATCTTGGTGTCTGGCTTGAGTATTGTATTTATCCTTTTTCTACAGTCGTACAAAATACCAAAGTATCGTTTTAATTGAACAAAACAACCACATGGATACGAAGCCATTTTGTTTTTATAAAAACGACAAGGCGTTACTAAAAATGTTGGATGAGGGCCTGGAACCGATATGAAGCTCGGCCCAGGTTCCAGCGTTTGGCAGTTTCCAAGATGGTGGACATTGACAAGAATTGCTTTCTGTTTTGGCCATATTATTGCTTTTATTGGAAGGAGGGATTTGTCAATAATGCATAATATTCCATTTTTTTATAAAAAGAAACAATTACTGAGTTTTCTAAGCGAAATTAGTTATATTTTAGGTTTTTAGCAACGTCATTGCGCATAATTTTGGGCCTAATCTTCCCGCATAATCTTCCCTACAAACCCCACATAATTTTGATTTTTTTTTCACGCATAATGCCATAAACCCTGATGTAAGTTTTTCTTAAAGTGGCTGTGTATAGTGGTAGCCGTAGTTGTGACTCAGAGAGGGATCATATAAAGATCACCTAGGTAAGATCTACATATAATCTGATGGCCATGAGAAGTCTCTAGTAAGGTCAGATAAAAAGCAAAAGAGTGGTTGTAACTTGCTTTAATTGGAACCCCTGGATCACCATCAAAGTTTACAATTAATGCAATTCCTGTTTCTTTCTCAATGTGCTTGCAGATGTTCTGAAAGACAGTATGATCCTGCCAAGTTTAACAACAGAGGTATATCAGCTTATTACTGTTAGTCTGTGTGGTTTTTGGTCAGGAGACCTGGGTATTAACAAGATGAGGGTTGGCAGCTGTTTTGGCACCAGTTAATCCAAAATATTAGGTTACATCTGTGCCATGATGTACAAAACATTACAAAAACCTATACATAGGTAAGCATTGAACAAGCCAGCCACAGGGCTGGCTAGTGAAAAGACGAAGAAACCATTGTGTAAATTTTGGTGAGCATTGAACAAGCCAGCTGCAGGACTGGTTACTTGAAAGGCCAAAAATCATTGTGTAAGAGAATAATACTACCTACATTTTAAATTAAAGCTTGCCATTTCCATAGTTTTTATCTCATGTTTGTGTTGTATTAAGAAAAGCTGAAGAACATTTGCAAAACCTTGAGAAATAAATGAAATGTTTAATATTTCCACAATAACACACTACTGGTACTTTGAATGTTTCTTGTGTGTCAGAAATCAAATAAGCATTTTCCTCTGTTGGTGAAAATCTAAAAGGCTATTTTCTTATTCTTTTTATATTACTGTGCTCGTATGTAAAAAAGTAAAAAAAAAAATAGGCTGTGTGGTACAGTGATATGGTTTATTTTCTTTAGTTGCCACCTATCCATTTGATGACCACAATGCACCTCCATTTGAGCTGATTAAGCCATTTTGTGAGGATGTGGATCTTTTTCTGAATGAAAGTGAGCAGAATGTGGCTTTTATTCACTGCAAAGCTGGCAAGGTAAACAGCATATATCCCTCTAATTGAACCTCTGTTGCTCATGAGGGAAAAGACTATGAGAGCCAATCATTTTTTTGGTAGAAACCTTATAATGGCCCCACTTGAGCCTCTGTGGCTCAGTGGTATTGTCTCCAAAGGGTGAGGTTCAACTCCTCATGGGAAATGGGAATGTTTTCTTTGATCAATGCTTGTGACAACACACACACAAAAAATGTTTTTCTTTAATTCTGTCAAGCCTTCTTCATGCATACCCTTTTAAAATGAAAAATGGAATATCCTTTTAGTGTTATTATGTGGCTTATGTTATTATGGATACTGCAAGAAGCTTACTGTAATTAAAATCGAGAACCTCAACAGGCTTTTAAACTTTGGCTTTGCAATGTCATTAGGATGGTCTAAATGAACTTACAGCATTAGCTATGAGAAGGGAGAATGTCAAACGGGGCTTGCATATACATGTATGTGTTTGGTATCAGAGATGGGATAAAATTACAATTAAATGATAATTCATATCAACACTGGAAATGACATTCAATAATGAAATTATCCTTGAAATGGAACTGTGCATAAAAAGATCAAAGGTGGCAAGCAATGAAACTTGTCAAAGTTCTTAATTTGTCTTGAAAGAGGTTAAGTTGTTAAAAGTCACTGCAAGGATGGTTTCATCATTTTAGCAACTCTGCAGTTGCTTGTGCTTGGGCCCTAGTTTACAGGTTATAAGTGAGCTTTATTCATCGTCTGCATCATTTGTTCTTTACGCTTTCTTTGAAGGGTCGGACAGGAGTTATGATATGTGCATATTTGCTTCACAATGGCCATTTTTGGAAAACCAAAGAGGCACTGAAGCATTATGGAGAAGCAAGAACAAGAAATAAAAAAGGTGTCACAATTCCAAGTCAAAGGAGATACGTCCGGTACTACAATCATCTTCTAACACATAAACTACAATACGTTCGCACAATGGTGTTATTGAAGAAAATTGAGTTGCTTTCTGAGCATACATTCCAAAACTTCACCTTCAGTAAGTGATCTAGGACTAAATGGAATAATGATAAATATAAATTACCTTCAAAGTGATTGTTGAGGCTATTCCTCAACAAGGTTTTATGTTAGTCCGTTCCGTTCCTCATTTTTTTGTATGTCACGTATACCACAATCATTCAGTAGTAATTTTTTTTTCTCTGCCCTTTTTTTCTTCGCACGTGATGAAGCGCTTGAAAACGATTTAGATACGTGAAACTGTTTCTTTTCCTTTATTTACTGCCTTTCATCATGTGGTTTTTACGGCTCCCTGAGTCTCGTAATTTATGATGAAAGGGCGACCAGATGGTTTTGTAAACATTGAAATTCTTCGCCGTCATTAAATTCGTTGGGTTAATGAGCTGTTCTGTTGTTATTCGACATCGACACCGCTATATTTGTCTGACCCAGGCAGTGATGTTAACCCTTAAGTTGCAAAATCTGGTTGTTAAATCTCCCCTTGAGCTGCCATGCATTTCCTTGTAAATTATTTGCAAGAATATGGTGTTAGATCAAGATGGCAAGTTCTTCCTGAGAAGTTTGAGTGTTCTCATTACCTGTTTGCTGGGTTGTTTGTACGAATATTATAGGGAGAAGGTACATGTCAATCACTTCTGGAAGTTAAAGGGTTAAGGTGTTTTGACTAAAGCACACTCAAAGTTTATAGTGCACCAAAGATTTGTAAGGATTGCTTAATGTAAGTGCAGCCAAGAGCAACCCCGGCTTCTACAGTGTTCTCTAAACGCCCTAGGTGCTTTTTATCTTCATGAAAGCACAGCTTACAGATGAACCAACTGTTTTACAATGTTTGACATGCAGTAATTTAAATCTTGTCTGAAGTGAAATTTCCATTGATGGGTACCAATGTGTAGATACTCATCACCAAGGTACACACTGGGAATGTGAAGCAGGTTGCACACTTGAATTTGATAATAAGAATATTTTTGAATTCTTCAAACAGAATGGACAAATCCATGTGAAGTACTTTTCTCCTAAGTCCAATTGATTGGACTCTGATCTTCTTTTAAAGGAATCAAATCTACCTTTAATGTAATATCTTGGGCTGCTTTCAGATCCATTTTACATCGTTTGGCAACAGAAGGTGAAGCTTTATCAGTCTAAAGTTACTGAGGTATGGTTCCTTTGAGTGGTTAATCACTGTACTTTTAATTCCTACTGTTTTGCTAATCATGAACAGCAAGGGGATGAAAATATGCCAAATTTGCTTTGGTCAAAGTTCTATCCCTGATAGGGTGAGGTACTTTCAGAATTACATGCAGCAACGAAAATGGTAGATTTGACAAAAATTTTGTCGAAGTTGTCAAATTTGTCAGGCTGATTTCACTTTGTTGAATTTGACTGAAATTGGTCAAAATTGTCAATTGCACCAAGCTGATTTCACTATGACAAATTTGACTAAATTGGTCAAAATCGTTAAGTCCATGAACATTCACTCGGTTCAATGAGATTTCATCATATCTGCCATCATCCCTATTGCATAAGTGGATTGGGCTATTAAATTGTGCTCTTGGGTAGGACTCTTTACTCTTGCTGTACCTCTTTGTACCCCAAAATATAAGAGGGTACTAGCCCAACAGTTAGGTAATCTTGAACATCCGTGTGAGACTGGGTTAAGTTATTCAGGGAAACATGGGAAAACTGTCAATAAATCTACTGGCTCTCATATTGCATACTTTTTTACAGTTTTTAGCTGTCAACATTTTGCATTATCAGTGGTACACTGTTTACATAATCAATGTTTGATTATTGTTGTTATTTGTTATGGATCGTCTTTTTATTGTCAGTGGTAGTCATCTTCATTGTCATTCATGCTGGAATGTTTGTTTCAAAGAGAAAGAAATCTTCCGATGGACTTTTGTTTGAGCTGAGCCAACCAATTCCAATTTGTGGTGACATCAAGGTAGAATTCTTCTATAAAGAAATGTTTAAAAAGGTGAGATACAACTTACAGGGTTTACTGTAGTATCACCCATTGTCCCATTGTTACTGTCTACAGCATTAGGTAGTGGCCTCATTTGGTATTTGACCTTGTGCCCACAAACCACTTGTATGAAGATCTTTTTTTTTTAACTTTTCAAGCCATGCAGTTTTATTATTTAATTTTCTTTTTCTTTTTTTTTTTTTTAATTAAACAAATGGAAATAAACTCAAGCTTCTGAAAGATTGTAAACAAGAAAAAGAAAACCTGAACCACAACAAATGTGGTTATGATGATTTTTTTCTCTCTATGTTGGTTTTCACTTTGATGGAGTCAGAATCATAATTATAAGCACAAAGCGATATGATCTTGTGAAAATCAAACTGTTAGAAGTGGAAGAAAAATACCTTTGCTGCTGATGACACAGTCACAAGTATGATCCAGTGAAAACTGAGTTGTTGAAGATGCGAGTAGGAGACTATGTCAGAAGGGCCTGAGAACCGGCACTGTGAATGATTTGTTTTTCTGCGTCTGCTTGCAACTCCAACAATCTAGTTTTCATTGGATTATAACGGCGGGAGTCCTATACAGAATTGGTAGAAAACCATTTGGATTTTTTCTGACACTTTCCATCAAGCTTATGGCTCTGCTTGCGACTCTGTTTCTCAGTTTTCACTTGGTTGCAAGCACTCTTACTACAACTCTAACTCTGACTCCCAACTCCATTGCCAGTGAAAACAAGCATTTAGTGCTTATTTTGAATATTCATGTTCCAAGATGCAAGAACAATGTAAGTGTCTGGTAACTCATGCATGTCATTTAAACCACAGTCACATGACTGAGCTGAATTATGAAAGGGTTGCAGCCAACAATGCAGGCTCAAAAGTCCTAGGTCTAAAATTTAGTGAAATTAGTGGAAAATAATAAGGGCTGACTTTTAAAACCTAGGAACTGTTTTCGTCGAAGGCACTTTCCTATTTCCAAAGGTTTTAAGGAGAAAATTAATTTTTGAAAATTTTTAGGGGGTGTACCAAGTTTTTGAAGGTTGTTCTGTAAAAGAAAAGCAGCAAGGAAAACGATGCCTCGAAGCAACAGAATAGGAAATCAACCATGCGAACGACTCAAAGTCCGTGTTTCCACAGCGAAACCTAACGCATGCGTATACATTATTCAGCTCTCTCCAGTCACATACATGTGCACATTCGTGTACAACATACTATATTGATATTTTTATTGCTTTTAGATGTCACTATAACATCTGATCTGCATGTGAATTTGTTTTGAGCAGGAAAGACTTCTCCAGTTTTGGTTTAACACATTCTTCATAAGTCAAGCTGCTTGGACAAAGAAAATCCTTGAAGATGAGCCAACTCTTCATACATTTGAACTTGATCCTGAACTACGGTATTTTGACATTGGAAAGGAAGATCTTGACAAGGCTCACAAAGATCCCAGAGATAGGATTTTTGGATCAGATTTTAAGGTGGGGGAATATTGAATGGTGAATAGATCATTCGTTGAATAAATAGAATGCAGCAGTGACACTTGCATGAGGTAGTTTTTGTCCACTATTTCTGGGTTCAGTTGAAATTTGGGGCGTTGGGTGGAAAACCAGGGAACCCCAAGAAAATTCTCTAAGCAAGAACACAAACCATGTTTAGTAAGCTTTTCCTTTAGCTGTATACCTTGACTCTAATGGCACATAGTTATGTAAGACTTTATGTTTTTAGAGACTCTCAACTAATTTATTCACAATTCAAGTGATTTCTAAATCTAAAACAAATTTTGAAAAAAAAAAAACATTCACGATTACAAAGAAAAGAAAGTAGAGAGAAGGAAGAATCAAAGAACAATATTTATCTAGTGATGTGTGACACTGCCACACAGTTTCTGTTTCTGTTGCTTGTTCTGGGCTTAGTAGCCTTGTTGGGGCTGGAGAGAAAATAACTAATTTGAAGTAGTTACCAGGTCTTGGTGTGGCATGAGCTGCTGGTTGAGTGGATATCTCAACTACTTGGCATTTTCCCAAGTGTTAATACTATTACATGTACATGTAAGGTTTAACTTTAATAGCAATTAAATCAAAGCCTTTTGCCATTGCAGATTCGTGTCACATTTTCAGAAGTCCCAATGACATCTGCATCAACAAGTGCATCTTTGCCAAGGAAACTTAATGTAAAACCAAAGCACAAGAAAAGTCGCTCTATGGATTCAATAGAAACTGACGAGATGCTCAATCCTGATTATGTCGAGGATGACTTTTCAGACACAGACAATGAGGAGGAGTGGAATAAAGAAGATCACCAATGGAATAAAGAAGATCACCAATCGAATAAAGAAGATGACCAATCGAATAAAGAAGATGACCAATGCAATAAAGAAGATCACCAATGGAATAAACAAGATCACCAATGGAATAAAGAAGATCACCAATGGAATAAAGAAGATCACCAATGGAATAAAGAAGATCACCAATGGAATAAAGAAGATCACCAATGGAATAAAGAAGATCACCAATCGAATAAAGAAGACCATCAATGTGGTCCTCAGACAACGTATGTTTAAGAAAGAAAGCTGGTAGTTCTGAGGAAATTTCAAAGACCAAAAATTAAATTTTGGGAATGGATAGGCCAGTATGACTTTTTTTTTAGCAACATTAGTTGAGTTTAATACACATGTACAATGTGACAAATTAGTTTGGATAGTAATTTGTAGCAATTTAAAACTATGTTTTATATGAGTAGATAGGGTACTTCTTAACCTTTTAATTCCCAAGAACTAATTGTTAATTCTCTTCTCTAGCTGCTACACAATTTCTTGTAAATAAGTAACAAGAATTTGGTGTTAGATCAAGAGAACAACCTCAAGCTGACAAGTTTGAGTATTCTCATAACCTGTTTACCAGATGTGTGAATATTGTAGAAATAAGTTACATGTTAATCACTTGTGGGAGTTGAGGGATTAATGATACATGTACCTGTATATAGCTTATAACTTTGAATCTCATGTGGGAAGGAATTACACTCTGTTTGTGCTGTACTGATTGGATTAAGTACCCTGTTTCTAAAAGGCTGTCTTCTGTCGACACTCTGAGCTATAACCATTTGGTGGTCAATGGAGGGGGAAAAAGTTCAGCAGTGTAATTTACCAGTTTGGTGACTTGGTTTTGGCAGTCATGTAGTGACTCTTTTCATTATGCATTCTTAATCTTCTTGGAAAGTTGAAGAGAGATAAACTTACATACAAATGCAAATTTCAGTCCTTGCCAAGTTTGGAAATTGCTCCTACTGTTTTGTTGAGAGAATAAAATGGAAAAAAGTCTCAAGTAAGTGCCTGGTATCCCTTCAATCCTTAAACCCTCAAACCCTCAAGATCTGATTGTTAATTCTCACCTCCAGTTGCTACACTTTTTGTTGTAAATTAGTAATAAGAATTTAGTAAGTGATCCAGATCAAAATTCTCATCACTGTTTGCTAGGTACTGTGTGAATATTGTAAGGAGAAGTGAAATGTTAATCACTTTTGGGAGTTAATAGGTTAAGCACCCACCTATTTTCACCTAAAAGAAAAGATTCTCTTGGGGTACAAAAAGAAATGACTGCAATAACATGCCTGTCTCATAACTATTCATATGGTCACCAAAAGGTTTGTTTTTTGCATTTATTGTTTTGCTTATTTTCATGGAAACTTAGTTTTGCAAAAACAAAAGAAACAAAAAAAAAAAAAAGATATATAATTTGATTGCCATGTTAGATTTTGTCATTTTGTTTATAAAAAGTGTTTTGTAAGGAACTTCATTTCACCCCCAAAAAAAAAGGAATGTAAAAAGCTGATCCACATGGAAAAACAAAGGCAGCAAATTTTTTTGCTTGCATGTTATTTTGGAGTAAAGTGCTCTGCAGAGTTGTTTCTGTAAACTGTGGTTGCAAGAATTGATTTTCAAAATTTCTCTCTTTTACTCAGAGGGCATAACTTGGTCTTAAAAGGCTCAGGATTCAGAGTCAGTTTCTTAATGTAGTAATGAAAATTTGCATCAAAATATTTAGTATACTTAGGAAATTTATCATATTAGATTTTAGGATTTTCCATCATCTCTTTTATGTTTTGTCTTGTTTTGTTTTGTTTTGTAAATGATTAACAATCAGGTGGCATTAAAATCAGTACCAATAAATAGTTTTGTTTTTTTCATGTAGTGAATTAATTGAATTGGACCATTTTTTGCATCTCAGTAAAAGGACAAAATATATATTTGTTTATGTGTGAGATGTTAAAACTGTTTGAGATCACTTTTCATACTTGACATTCTTAGAGTGGTCTCAGACTTAGTGAAGTGAGGTTTGCATAAATGTCTAGCAATTGGACAATACTTGGGGTCAGGGGCAATACCCCTGCCGAGAATGTTGAAATAAAGGTCTTAAAAAAGTTATTTCTGTGTTTTGGAGGTAATTGTAGATAAAACGAGATAAATATGCATGTGTTTAGAATTTTTTCAGCTCAGTGTAAGGGGTTTAACCAAACCACCTGAACCAGCCTTGGATTTGCCCAGCATTCTAGACATGAGTGTATAACTCAGTGTAGCTGTTCTGTTTATCCTCTATCTGGTACAGCATTAAGTTCCAATGATTCACTTTTTATTTATATTGGTAGTACATGTGACATTAAGAGTTAAGCCCTAACTAAAAGGGAACGACAAAAAGAAGTTTCCTTAAATGCTCAATTCCACAATTAGCTCAGTCTCAGTCAGTGATTTTAAACTCACTTCATGAACTCGAGAGAATTTCAAAAAAAGGCAATATGGAGTTTGTTTGATACTCCAATTAGCTTTCAAGGGGGCAAACTTTCAATCTGCATTTAACATGTATGTAATAATTTTTTTGGTGCTATGATGTGGGGGTCACGAAACAACAATGTAAAACCAAACTCTCAGCAGCATGTTAGCAGGGAGGACTGCCAGCTGGTGAGATGTTGCTGTCAGATCTAAAACTTAGGTAACCATAGTTTTGCTATTATTTTGAAATAAATTGTCAGTGAAAGAGATATGCTTTACTTTTAAGTTTCTTTCAAAAGAGATAGCATGTTTTTTAGGCAACATACAAATATCATTGAATTCGACCACTGATAACTTTGTAGCTCTTTTTGCGTGTCAGTGGTTATTAATGATAGTGTTGTTTGAGAGAGGTTGTTTATTTTGTTGTTTTCTAGCTTAAAATTTCACTCCTTTTTAGGCACAATTGATTTATGTATGATATATGTCAGATTTTATTGTTTTAAGGAGTTTTATTTCACTTCAGTCACTAAGGGAGTGAACCTTGCCTCCCCTCCCCCACCCCCTTTTCTGATTCAACCTCTACCTGGACTGAGCAATTAACTTTTCAAAAGGTTTCAACCTGACTTCCTTTATTTTAACTCCAACCTATTACACAAAAGGAAAAAAAATATCTTGTTTACATCATGGCCTTCCTCAGGATAGCCCTTACTGAATTGTGTGAATGAACTAGACAAAAACAATAATTGTTTGGATAATTGATCATCAATAAAAACAGGCAATGTTGTGATAGAATAGTAAATATTCTATCACAACATTGAAAACAGAGAAAATTAAATCTGTATGGTTCCAACTGGTACATCTCTTAATGGTGCTGTAGCTGGACATCATAAAAGTAATCTATGGGCAGTGTGATATGACTGATTCCGTGTTTTATTCATCGATATAAGCACATTATTGGTCAGAAAAAGGCACAAGCAAATCACTGAGTCAGCCAGTGAAATACTACAGAACAATCTGGGAACTTCTTAAAGTCTGTAAACTCCTTGGGCATATCTTTCAAAGCCTACGCTGGCAAGATTCCAAGGTCTCACCTAATTATTTTATCTCTTACAAAATGTCGAACTGTTCACTCGAGGGACATTTTCCAGAGCAAATAGCAAGTTCTGGGCATAATTTAAGATCTTGGCCGTGATCAAACTAGGTTGGACATTTCCTCCAACGAACACATTAAAGATCAACGGCTCGTTTATTTTGGGAATCTGGCCAAAATGCCAGCATTGTGTTCCCGCAGACTCTGTAAAACCAGACCACTACTTCTTACACAATCTTTAAAAAACACTCTGAAGGACACTATCTACTAGTTTTTTTCTTTATTACTAAAGCTTTACCTCAAAATATAAAATTACCAGGAGCACATGAATGTTTTGTACAAGACAGCTGACGTAAAAGTTACTGAAAGTAAATTTCTAACATACTTGTTTACAAAACAGCATATCTTGGCCAAGTATTCGGCGACACAACCGCATATACGTTGTCATGGAAACACCAGGAGCCGATACAATCGCATCGACATCTCCGACATTCTTGAGTGAAACTTTTGCAACCATATCATTGACGATTTCCAAGACATAAGTACACTACAACATTACATGCGCTAAAGTCGGAAAAGTTTAATTTTTTGTTATCCCTTTTCTTCAACGTGGTTCGACCTCTACTGAAACAACAAGTTCCTCTTCAGTTCTGTGTAGATTGATTTTACCTGAAACACAGTCAGTTGTCTCCTCCGATTTCTTGGTTACATTTAAATCGGTATGACATTCAGTTGCGTGATCTGTGCCGCAGGTGTTAGGTGGCGAAGGTACCTCTTCGCTTGAATCGATTTCATCATCCACCACTTGGATCTCGATTAATTCCTCATCATCAACATTCTAAACCGCTTCTTCACCTTCCGTGGCTTGCAGGTCTTCCTGAACTTGATCACCAGTTGATTTCTCGTCAATGCTGCTTCCTTCAAGCACCAGATTTCTCTCAAAGTCGCACCCCTCGATAGAACCTCCCAATAAAGACAATCGTACGTTCTCAGCGAACACTTCAAAATCGGTGTCGTATTCCGGATCGAAGAGAGGATTTAACGGGTCCCCTAGATTTGGATTGTACAGTAAAAACAGCAATCCCTGAACACAGTCCTCCAGAGTATTGGTTTCGGCCCATTCACTGAACAGATTTAAGCATATTTCGCCCTGATCGTCGATGTTTGGGTGATAAATTTGTGTGATGCAACTGACATTTGGAGCAGCCTTTGGATAATCGATGGCTTTGATTTCGAATTCGAACTTGCCCCCGTAATAAAGGCCATCGTTCGGAACGATTTCCACCCTGATTGCATCCAAGTTTTCCTCGTAATGGGCAACGTTTGCCTGATTGTTCGAAAAGCTAGCGATGCTTTTCATGAGCTTGTGGAAATCTTTTGCTAGCATCCCACACATTTTGTCCGCGATTACAAAGAAAATTCTCAGTGAAATTTTATATCGAATTAAATCGATCGTTCAGTTTTTCTCATCAGTTTCTCATCTTTGTAAAACATAGAATGCTCACCGAGCTTAGTCTTTTCTCTTTTGTACCGGTACAATTTCATGAGCTCTGCAAATTTTAACCTTCGTGGTGCAACATCGTGCAAACTTCATGCACAACAAACGAGAACCAATCAGAAGGTGACAAATCCATTGCATCATCTCCAAGGTTAACCCAGGGAATACCCCTCATATCTCGTTTCAAAATAACTCAGTGTACTCCTTCCTAATTCATGTTGAAAGAAAATGCAATTTCAGAGGAAATTATCTGGAATGTAACCATTCCTCTTTTGTTGATAACCTTTTAGTAGAACTTTCAGGTCTTAACTAAAAGATGTTTTTTAGTTTCTCTACAGTAAATAGATATTGCTTGCAACCAGGTAAAAAGTCGTATCACAAAGAAAATCGAAATTTCCGATGAAGACAAAACAAACTTAAAAATTGTCAAAATGTAATAAAACTGATAAAAATTTAGAGTCGAGAAAAAGAAGTCAAAATGACCCAGGGCTAGAGATTTTGACAAGAGAGACAGGAGAAAGATATTTGGATAAAAATGCGCCTGCGATAAATAAGACATCGACAAAGTAATGCCCACCCACCTCCCCAAAGTAAGTTGTTACGATATTTACTTGAACTTGCTGCTGAGCTAGGGGATAGTACCGGCAAAGTTGTGTTAGAAGGATCTTAGATATGGTTCACTGGAAAATATTTCCCCTACTTTTTATTGTTTACTTATTGAAAGAGATAGTAGAAGCTTCAGATGCCAGCAGTCTGGGAGATTTGGCGAAAATTTTAGCGCAATTGGCCGGTGGAGACAATTGTGTTTTTCGATGTCCGAAAGGTAAGCGTGTTCTTGGTTTTAGTAAAATTTAATGGTTAGGGGTAAACCTCATCTTTAGTGTATAACCCTTACTTCATCAAAAAAAAAAAAAAAGAAAAAAAGATAAGTACATTTTCACTGTTAAGCTCTGATTTAACCCACCACAAGAAAAAACGATCAGACCTTGTGTTCAACTTGGTATTTCAAAAGTGACTCTTACTTGCAAGACAAGAGGTTTGAAGCTTCACTAAACGAGATCTAAATCTTATGATCAGTTGAGATGACAATAAATCTAGAAAATAAAACGTAACCCATTGTTATTTATTGCTGTAGCTATTCTCTCAGATGAACTGAAAACTTTTAAGTATTATCTAAACAAGTCTGTTCATGAGAAAGAAACGTCGTCTTGCAGCAGTTGGCCTTTTGACTGTATTTCAATTAGCTGACATGGTACGTTTTGATTGGTTCATTTGAGATGATTTATTCACCTGCCAATCTGTGTTTACCACCAATAACTAAATTACTTAGAAAATAATTACCCAGTTGTAATATTTCATTCGAAAGATCTTCATATCATTTCTTCCTAATGTCTGCCATATTTTCTTATTATCATAGCTCTGAGGACTTGAGGTTAAATGAAACAAACTGCTACATGTAAAGCTGTTCACCCCAACAAGCACATATGACCCATACAATGATAAAGTCATTTGTTTCTACATCTGTGTCGTGGCAGTATTTCTAAATTTATGTTGCCCCATCAGACCTGATTAACTGGTCATATTTAGACAGAAGAGGGTTTATCATTGTGAAAAAAGGGAAGAGATTGGGGTGTAAAAATGACCAAGGAACACTCAAATTGTTTCTTGCTTTTATCATCAAAAGTTAACTCTTTGTAATGCAAGAAAATTTGGTTTTATCAACTGAGTTGATGAATGTAAATTGGCCACTGTAAAGGGATTAATGAGTTTCTTAAGCTGATGTTTGGAGCATTTGACCTTTGTTGGAGAAATCCCCCCCCCCCCTCAAATAAGGTAGCACCACAGATTCTTAAGAAACTTATCCCCTTTTCCTTTATAGACTATGCGCTATGCGTATTTCTTGAAAACATTTCTATACCTTCAGATAACACATTATTTTGGCTCTAATGTATTCAAAGGACAAAGTATCAGATTGTTCTCCATTGTATTCTCCTTTCAGCCTATAAACCCCTTACTAACCCAAAGCATAAACCCTCAAGTGATGGATGTGGCTCCATGGGAATAAAGGTATGGTTTAAATAAAATAAAAATGAAAATTTGTGGAGGTGCTGTGGCCTCATGGTTGTGCACTCCACTCCAGATTAAAGGGTCCAGGTTTGAGCCCTGGTTGGGGTCCTTGTGTTGTGTGCTTGGGCAATACACTTCACCCTCAAAGTGCCTCTCTTCACCCAGGTGTTTAAATGGGTACCGGTGAATTTTATGCTAGGGGGTAACCTTTTGATGGACTTTCTGTACTCCATGTTCCTTCATGCTAGGGAAACCAGAGATAAGTCCTCACCTAATAGGGCCACATGGCTTGTATACAGACCTAACCTTTACATTGTAGAAAGAAAAGTATGGATTCAGATTCTCTGAGCAGAAGTTTGGCTTGGTAAGCACCATAATCAGTGAGACATCCATTTATAGGTGTGCCACAAACAGGACTGTTAAGACTGCTGGGTAGAGAGGCATTGAAAACACAGAGTGTCTTCACCACGAATACAACACAGTCATAATAACAAGAGAATAACTATACTCTTTTCTCAAGCATTTCCTTTAATTAAATTGAAAAACACCTTTTTACAGATTTAAGCAACCATATTTGTGACAATAATGTTTCAACTTATAGAAACGACAGTGATCTTTATTTTTACATGAATGTTGTTCTCTTAATGTCCCTATTAAGATTTCCTCATTCTATTTCAGCTTGACACTTCCAATTTTGCTGGTTTTACAAAATGCTGTGATCTCCATGACATCTGCTACGACACGTGCAACAATGATCGCACCCAATGCGATGATGACTTTAAATCCTGTTTAGACAACGAGTGTCTTTTAACAGGTCTGGGGAATAGACTACCAAAGGAGCAGTTGGATGCATGCCAGACATCGGCAGATCTAATGTACTCAGGAACACTTGCTTTGGGATGTGCATCCTATAAAGAAGCCCAGCGCAATGCTTGTCTTTGCAATGGAAGGACCATAACTAAAAGAGAAATGGAAGAGTTGGAGAGAAATGAGGAATTGTGATCTACAAAGGGCAGTGTATCTGTTTTCAGATTTAGGTGTTAAATAATTATTTCAAATAAAATTTTATGACAAAAGTTGTTTAATTGGTCTTAAATATTGTTTTAAATATATAAAGTAGTTAATTTGTCAGAGGAAGATCAAAAATGAGATGGAGGATTATTTTAGAGAATATTTTCTTAGAAAAAGCTGAGGAAATGTGTTTAACAGAAATTTCATAGCGATAAAAAAAAACCCTAGAGGGGTTTGGCCATACATGTATAAGATACAAAAGGAAATTTTTTTTAACAATAAGAAACTGGTTTTATCTGTCACTGTCATGCCTTAAATCAACTTATGTAAGTTATAAATTTCAATGAGTGTTAAGAGGCCAAAATGGAGATAATTATGTCTTACCAGTGATGTGCAATGTCCTAATCAATCCTTCTTTTTGATTGATTGTCCTTCTCTTTGAATTCTCATAAACTCTACTCCCTTGAGTTGCAACAGATTCTTTAAGTCTTGCACTGGATGTTGACTCTCACTGGGAGTCTTTGGAATACCAAGGAGACGGCGAACGACAGGGAATTTAAACGTTATATTCTGAGCCAACCCAAAGAAAGCAGAAACTGCCCAGTAAAGACACATTGCCTGCCAAAAAAGAATGTACCGTGAAATTTGAACCACCAGCACAGAGACATGGTTTCCTAGCCAAATGTGGCAAGAAAGGAGGTCCTAACCTATTGAATGGGGGACTGGGTTTGGGTTAGGATATCAAATATCACACTTAGTCATATGACTCAGTTGTTTTACATAAACTATTTGTTCTTTGCTGATCACTTCGGTCATGTGCAAGAGAATAAGCTGGGAAAGAAGGAGAGTCCCTATTTATCATAGAGAGAGGTTTTGTTTTCTTGGGACTACAAAACACTGTGTAAGGAAACTTACCGATGGAACTTGAGCTGCAACAAAGATCATACCCACCGATACCAGTCTTAATGTGTTTGTTAACATCCGCTGAAATCTGGTTGCATTGTGTCGTCGCAGGGCATGAAGCTGGTGATCAGAGAGTAAAAATTCAACAGAAGGGTTATATACAGTCACACTTGTCTAGTTGTTATCAACTCAGAGAACATCTATCCTATTAACCAAGCGCAAGGGCCGTACTGGGAGAATATCGGCCCGAGGTCTTCACAGTACGGACCGACCGAGTGCAGCAAGATCCATACAAAAAAGACCGAGGGCTGATATTCTTCCAGTACGGTCCTGAGCAAGCTTGGTTAATAAGAGATTTATTATACGACTGAAGTTGAAAGGGACACAAGTGTGGTATCATTTGGGACCATTCAGGACAGTGCCGAGTCCAATACTTAGAGAATATTGGATCTGCAATAAAGCATTTTGATTGGTTGATTTTAGTTATTGGCCCTCTGACCGCCCGAGTCATGTAATAAAGTGATGTACTGCCTTCTGTTAAAGAAAATAAACTACTAACAACAATAGATAACTTACACCTGACTTACAAAGGCTGTATGGGTGTACCAAAGCAATAACAATTTACATTAAAAGGGGTAAGTCTCTGAAGAAACTGTGGTGCAGTGCTGAGTATAACAAGGAAATTTTGGTTTTATCAGCTGAGTTCACAAATGTAAACTGGCCACTGTAAAGAGTTTAAAGTCAAAGTTTTGAGTGTTGGCCCTTGGCCAGAGCGAATGACCAAAATAACAATTTACAATATCTTATCATGAATCATAATTGTATCAATTGTTAGTCTGAATTTGCAAAAAAAAATGAGTGAAATTAAAATATGAAAAACAGAAATAAGTTGTTGAAAGCAAGGTGGCTCTGTTAACAATGTTTATACATGAATTCAAAAAAACAAAAATTATTCCATAATCAAATTCCATTAATTTGAACTAACACTATGAAAACTGTGTACCAAAATTTTAATGATTATCTAAAAGTGTATGAAAGCTAACATTCAGATAGCAACTATTCCATGGCTGTATTGTCAAATGTGTTTTTCATTTCTTGAGCTTTTGGAGGCAACTGAAATCATTTGCAATCATACACTGTAGAACAGAACTGTTGTTGCACAATGCACTCATCTCACTGCAAATTCTATAACTTTTTTGAAATGATATAGTATTTGAACATCTATCCATTAGACACCACTGACTTTCATGAAACTCAATTGTGCTGCAAAGCAGACCAAACAGAAAAAGTACTAGTATTGGGTAACCTACAAAATTCTAAAAATCTAGCCTACAAAAAAGTAACGGTATAGGATTGCTTATGTCCCTGATGCAACCCAGTTTCATCAAGGATTTTATTTTGCCATTTGCCACTAGCTTTCTAAACTAGTTGATTGTGCTTTAACATTTTCCCTTATGAAAACTGAGGTTTCAGAGTCTGTCAACAACATAAAAAATCACCTGATCAACAGGTGGCCAACTATCACCTGTTCTCTTGTCAGTTTTATTTTGGTACCAGCCAATTAAACATTCCATCTACACAAAAAATATATCAATGTAAACTTCACTTTCCTTCACATTCAAAGCTTATTTGCCTTAAATTTAAAGATAACTGAATGCAAAGACAGCTCTGATAATTTTAGAAACTTACTTTTGCTTCTTAGAAAGCATAAAATTTAAACTTTCCTCTCCGAAAAAACTACCACACCCAAACTCCACCCAAGATGTCAAGCCATTAGGCAGATATGTAAACAGTAAAACTTGGTTTAACCAAGAAATGAAGTAAACAATGGGCAGGGCAGGGCCCTGAATGCTATACCACCCCTATAAAAAGCCAGGGTGCTTATACAACAAGACACTTAGAATGTACGTTTGACTCTGTGGTGAGAAAGGCTGTGGACGGGGTAGCTTCAAAATACAGTTTAAAAAGATTCCTGATTTTGGGTAAGTCAAATGAGAATTTTTGTCAATTTGAATCAGTAATTTATGAGTTAAGATAATACCTGCCCTCTTTGATGTGAGGGCAAAACAGGCAACATACACAAACTGAGGTAAAGTCAAAGTGCTTCATAATTGGCTACCCATAGGATGAAAAACATGAAAAGAAAAAATATATGCGGTGAACTTTATCCCTGACATTCTTATCTGTAACTATAGGATAGCAATAAAATAACATATGATTATCAATTAATTTTGATCATGGAATTCCATTTGTCATATCAGAATCAAGGCAGTGTGATTAACACACTACCTCCAAAAAAACTCCAAAATCTATGGCTTTATTCAACAAGCTACTAACAGGTGAAGCACATACAACAGTGTACTAAAATGTGCAAGATTGTATTTATATCTACAATGCTTATAATACAATATGTAATTGTGTCGTCAACACATTCTGAATGGTGCTAAAACTGTTGAAACTTTTTTCATTTTATCAACAAGAATTGAATAAGAAACTTTCTGCACTTTCTAAACATTTGGGACTATGGTAAAGGTAATTTTAACATGAGGTATTAGCTTGAATTAAAATCCATTTGTGAATAACTTCCTTACATGCCATCTGATGATTCCTTTTAATCAGTAAGACTTACATTCAACATCAATGACTGTAAACTATGAGAAAAACTCTTGAGCCGCAAATGTGAGTATTTTTAATCAAGCACAATCATATATTATGTGAATCAAATTACTCACTTCAATATTAGCAAGATTAAAAATACCAACGGCACAAGGTATGATCAGGGTTGGGTCTGCTGCAGTGAGATCTGGAAACCACAGTACTCCTTCATAAGTGATCTCTGGACAAGGAAGAATAACCTCACCTGAAGTGAAACGAATAAACTGCGAAGTGGAGTAAAACGACTATACAACTAGTACAATTTTATAACTTTTATTTACTAAAAGCATTGGGTGAATGGTAGTGGATATTTACTGAGCTGTAAAACAGGCTGGTAAATGTCTACTGCTTTCACTGGTCAGAAATTAAATGACTGTGCAACTTTGTCTCTTTGACTGCTTGGTACTACCTTATCACTTCCAAACTAGACAAACAGCTCATGCAAAATTCACTTTTCACATGCCTGTATGGCACATGTTATTAAGAAAAAAAATGAAGTAAATGAATGTGTATTATAAAGTTACAACTTTACGTCGCCAACCCTTGATGACTGATATACATGTCTAGAGTTGTGTCTTACAACAAGGGCACATTTAATTCTAAGTGCTTTGTTTAATGCAAATTAAAAGTAAGTTAGCTAATTGATGTGACTGTGTAATTATAGTGTGAAGTAACTCATGATTAGACCTGAATTTTAGTCTATTCTAATATTTATCAAATTAATCTATAGATTCTTGAATTTCTTGAACTGGTTATGGCTGCAGCTCCCAGCTTTCCAACTTACAAATGGTGGGAAACAGATGACAAGACCAAAAGGCTTTACACAGAGCTACTTGCAGAAAAGCTGTCAAGCCCACGCAAATCAGGTTCCACTAATCTTAGTAGAAAGCCCTCCAATGGGAAAGATACAAAGTCACAGTTAACATCATCTCCTAAACACGATATCCCCAAAGTAAATTTTAGCTGTGGTGAGAGAAATTCCAGAAAAAGTAAGGAAGAAAAAGGTGAAAGAGAAGACAAGAGTGGAAAGTACACTTTTGAGACCATCACCATAGACACACTTGCAAAGTATGAGTACATCAAAAGTCCAAGAAAGCGAGCTGCTAGCACTGTACCTGTGAGTTTCTTTGAGTCAACTGAGAAGCCAGACAGCAAAGAAGTCATAAAAGCTGCTACAAGTGGTTACAAGGATAACAAAGAAGTTATCGAAAAACTGTTGCCGACATCTAAAGAATCCAAGGAAGATAAACCTACTCCATTCTCAAATGGACAATTTCTTATTTCACAGAAGTTTGCATCCACAAAAAATGAATTGCAAGGACTGAAGAATGAAAGTGACGAGAAGGATGCCTCCAAAAATGGACCTCTAATGAAGAAGGATAAACCTTCACAGGCAAAACTAGTGGAAATCCCTGAATACACCTCCTCTGAATCTAGTGAGAGCTCAGCAGATGAAACAGTGCTTTTAGGAGCAAGTAATGCAAAGAAAACAGTGACACCTCTGAAGTCCAAAGAACCACAAGACAACAAGAAAACTGGTGAAGTAGACAAACCTTTGAAGATTGAGGAGCTCAGCACAAAGTTTCAGTTTTTAAGTGAGGAAGTTGCTCAACTAGAGTTTAAAATGTTTGAGTTCTCTGATGATATCAAGAAGTTGAAACAAGCAATGGGATTCAAAGATACCAAACCTGAAAATTATGAAAAGGAAAAAACCAGCACCAAACAGCCAACTGTTGTAAAGACAAATGAGTTTGGAATAACACGCTCAAAAAGTTTCACACATGCTGATAAGTTCAACAGCAAGGCCCTGTTAATGAAACAGAATGCTTCACCAAGCAAGATGCTGGCAGCCAAAACAGGAGGGCTTCTTTCAGAAAAATTACCATTGGAGGGTACAAGCAAAGAAGATGCCATGGCTGAGTTGAAGAAGAATGGAGCCTTGACTGAAATCATCAACAAAATAAAGGAGCAAGAATTCAGTGAAGATGAAATTCAGGAAATATTGAGATGTGCAAAAGACAAATATGTGAATAAGCCACAGTGGAAGAACTGAAGAAAAAGGCAAGAATAAGGCTACACTTACAAGAAAAAATTGGCAATGCCCTTTTTAATAATAATAATAATAATAATAATAATAATAATAATAACTTGTATTTATACAGCGCTCATATCTTGAACTCATGGCGCTTTACAACACAGTACAGGGGACTTTACCAGACTGCTAAGCAGTTTACAATCAAATGAAAGCGAAAATAAAAGATGCCCCCTCCCCCCACTGATTCCCAGTAACCAGGCCAGACCACATCACAGTAATCTCGTGAAGTGGGTTCTTTAACGTCCCCTGCCTAACCAAATTAACTAATTAATAGATGCAGGAGACGGGACCTCTATTTATTCGTCCCTATCCGAGAAGACTAGAATATCTAACCATTTCTTGATCAATGTTGTAGAAAGGTAGCATATTCTTCTCAATTATTTTAAGACCCTGAGTGTTGGTCCAGCTGGGGCTCGAACCCTCGACCTCCCGCACAACAGTCCGGGAGACTACGAGAAACAACAAAATTTTATCTGTGAGTAGGTAAAATATGCTTTCTCAAACATTTTCATCAATACGATGTTAGCTCTTATCTTAAAGAGATAAGAAAGGTGTAAAGTCAAAAGAGTAAATAATCTGGATGATGAACATATTAAACGTAGAGGACAAACAAAACAACCAACACATGTGGAGAGGCATCAGCTTCAACTCTTGTCAAAAGGAGAAAAAAGTAAATAATTTTACAAGCCACTTGTGAAGAGAGACATATAAAGAAGTAAATTATCTGTCAGGAGTAAAAAATATAGAAGAGAAATCAAGGAAGTAGATGAATACTGTCGTGAAAAATGCAACAAGAAAAAAAAGTATGTCATTACACAAAATTGGTGAGAAACAGGTAAGGACTGCAAAGAAATCAATCAAACTTATCCAGACTAATGGAAGATCACATGACAATGTAAAACTGGAACTTTGGTAGCAGGATTGGAATAAAAAGAGAGAAACTAGTAAAAGATTAAACTGAATGTGGGAGCATACAAAAAAAGTCATATAAAAAGTCTGCAGTGTAACAGTAATGGTTTAAAAAAATAGTTTTACCATTTTCAGAATGATTATTCATTTTTTGCAGTTTTCATAAGGATGGCCAAACAATTACACATTTTAAAAGAATATAGGTCTTAGGTAACACATACAAGTCACAGCCTGAAAGGCCAAATACTCTAACTCTTACCTAATGAATGTTTTTCTTGTTTGTTTTTTTCATTACCCCCTCCAGTTAAAGAGTTTTTAGGTGTTATTTAGCAGCAATTATAGCCTAAGGGTAATTCTATGAAGAAACTGATATATTCATTTTCAAAATAACCACTGCATGGTTTCTAGACAATTTTCAACTTAACACCCAGACAACTTCATCTCTGTTAGACTATTTATAATCAGTTATCACAATTTACTTGTTTTGTAATATACAGTAATGTTGAAGCTAATTATTTTACTTAAAAGATCACACGTTCTCAAACCTTATTTTCACATTAGTGTCATGTGATGTGTGCTAGCTAAATTGCATCCTGCTGTATTGCATTTTTCATTAGTTTTCATATAATAAGTTTTATAAAGGAATATTTTTATCTTGTATTTTGTAGTTAAAATAAGAAACAGATTAAAATGAAAGAAAATCACCAGAATGAGTGTAACAGTTGTTATCGGGTTCAGAACCTATTAGTGAATTACTTAAAATACCAACGAGGTTAATATCCACTATTTAATTTTGGTAACATTGGGATACATACTAGCAATTTTTTAAGCATCTACCACACACTATAGCTAGCACACCAAAAAAAAAAAAAAACATTTTTGGAAAATGCTCTACTATTTCAAAATCTCTCCCAGAGCAAAAGGCATGTTGAAGCTCAAAGAACAGAAAGTTTCATCAAGCTTTGTTGCAAACAAATAAAACTATTAAGAGGCTCTTGTTTGGTTTTAAATGTCTGCCGAGGCTTCAACATCCACTCCCCTTCCCTGTAAGAATTTGAACTTCTGAAGATCAGTTTGTTCAGGCTCCTGCTCTTTGGGACCAAAATAGTGTTGAAATGTCCCACCCAAGTGCTGGAAAACTGATGATCAATTTCTTTTTGTTTGACACAGGATAAGTGCTAATGTCTGTTCTGCACACCTTTTCTTCTAAGCCATCCGCTTACAATAGGAAAGTGAGCTCTTTATCTTGTTCTGCAGGAAAGACTTGACAGTTCCAATTGAAACCCCCCCCCCCAGACGTTTCAAATTAATTTCTGTGCATTAATGAAAAATTTGCTTGTTAGCTATACCTGCATTCCTTTGCCAAGGAAAGAAACCAGCCAAATTTCTAAGTGACAAGGAAAGAAAGAACCATAGTGGAAGCTGAGTCCATGGCAATATAGAGAGCTTCAATGGGCTGAGACCTTCAGACTTGTAAAACTCAGAGATCATCTTTCTACTCTAAAAGATTGTTCCGATACAAGAAAAACTGAATATTAACTCATCATATATTATTCACTATTAACATTAGAATCTGTTAAAAGCTTAATGTACATAGATTATGCTTATATATAGCTACCAGGTGATCATGGCATAAGCTCTTATAGAGGAATGCAAAAGCTGTAGTCCATAAAAGATTACCACCAACATTGCCTTTTTCTGGATAAGATAACTTAAGGGTGTATTTTGATATTGAAACTCATACCAGGGAAAGAGGCTAGAGAATCTAATCAACTGATACTAAACTTCAGGAGAAGCCCCACTATCTCACCCTTATACATTTTTCTGTTTTAGTGAAGGTATACCCATGTTGAATACAGTTAGTCTCAAACACCTTTCATTCTTGGGAACATCAATCATGCAATTATGCCACTAAAGAAACAAACTATCATCCTCCTTCAAAATCTTTTATTGACCCAAGAAGACTAGTGGTTAAATATTCTAAAAGAGCTTGAATGAAAGGTAGTAAGAGTAAGGGAAGAGCAATTTACAACAATTCTTTGATAGATAAATAGCTATCAAATTTCTCAAAGTATTGTTACAATAAAATTTTTGTCATGCACTGTCGTCCACACAGACAAGTAAAAAGTATTTCAGAGAGATTAGTCAAAAGTATTCCTGAAATAAATTTTTTCCCCAGATGTGAACAAGTTTAAGAGAAGTACATGAAAAAATGTTTGTGAGATTCAACAGCTATAGGCAGAGTTACTGGAACAAATAGTGACATCATTCTTCCCAGAAATTAATAGCATTAAAAAACAAAAAAATCCACAAAATTTCTAACAAGATACCCACTCTTCTTGAATATTGTCTCTCCGCTTCTTCAGGAGGTATATTTGATCTGCGACATTCTCCAACTACTCTGTGTTTGAGAGCCTCAGTCATCATACTAATCGTTGGTTGACGCAGTTCAATTTCAGCAAGAAGTTTGTTCTGATAAATCGCTAAAGGAACAGTGACTATACTTCTTAAAGCAATTGTGGACCCAACAATCACTGCCCACCTTGGAAAAAACAAGATACTACAAATTACTGATAATGGCTATTGTGGGATACAAAAGTATGACTGTATCAATAGGTCTTACAAAGAACGTAAGAAGTTGGCCAATTTAAGAGTAAAGGCTGATAGTTTCGAGAGAAACTGTTTGGGGCTGCGTCGGTGGGAGTAACGAAACAATTTGGATATATCAACAAAGTTGAAATGGTAAATTAGCCACCGTAATGATTACAAAAGCTGACGTTTCGAGCGAAGGGCTAACGCTCGAAACGTCAGCTTTTGTAATCATTACGGTGGCTAATTTACCATTTCAACTTTGTTGATATATCCAATTTAAGAGTAGATTGAAGGAAAGCCAACACAGTCTAGGATGCCTTTTGACACTCACTCAGTTGTAATGTGGGGGAGTTACGGTTCTGTACGAAGTAGCTCATATAAACTGAATCAAATTGTTTACTAATAATAGTACTAATAATAATAATAGTCGTAAAATGAGCAGACCAGAATGTTTCAATTTATTTAGAGACAGAGCTGCCTAACATGAAGTGAATTAGCTCTAAAGCCTGAATAGGAAATACGGTCAACACATGAAATTTTCATCACGAACCATGGAAGATGAGTCCAAGAATGGACTGTCTCCAGGAATACTTGAAGTGCATACACGGGAGGAAGATCGGGAGAAAACAAGAAATAAGACGACGGTGCTTCACTGCTGCTATGCCTCTTGTCTTGAGGAGTGTAAAATAAAGGTGTAGTGGCAAAATTTGGATGAAAGAGTACTCTTGCGGGACTCAATGTCTGTCGAAGAAATTGTAAATATTTCATTGTAAAAACAGCTAAGTTTACCGAATGTAAATCTAAACAAGAGAAGAACTTACTGGGTAGTTTAAACGTTTCGTCAATAGCCGTAAAGCACTCATATTGTATTGATCAGCTGCTTTTTAAGGTCTTACTGGGGTATTTTACTTTGACTGCTACCACTAAATTTGCCGCCATGTTGTACAGCGCATGGTAATGCAGGCGCGCATTTTCGTCTCCAGGCTTATTCGTTTTACTCAAAATTATCTGGGTTAGGGGGTGGTACGTGGTCAGAGTCCGGTGCATTCAGCTCAACTGGTGAGCAAAAATGCTCGGCTGAGTGCTTTAAAATTCTAGACTTGGTCAAAACTTCCAATTGCCTTGAATCAAAGGAAGCATTGTAGATCGGCCGCTTGGAACCAGAGATGAATGCGCATATGTAACACAACTACATATAACTATATTTACTGAGATAAAAATAAATCTATTTTGACACATCGTTTTAAAAAAACTGATTTTTTTTGCCTCCTCGTAGCTCTCTAAAGTTTAAAGAGTAATACATACTCCAAGCCAAAGATCAAACAAAACGAATCAAGCATCTTGAAACAGTTTTGCCCACTAGAGTCCCAGCTTTTAAAATAGGTATGTTTATCCCTAATCACCTCTTTCATTTACTCGGTGACCGAGCTTAATCTTGTTTATTTTTTTATTTTTTTGTTATAACGTGATCAAATTTTCATTTGAAAGCAGACTTGGTTAAGACTGATACGGTTTAGGTATTAGAACGTGCTTTCAACCCAACCGAGTTTAAGACTGGCTCCAAGAGTTCTCAGACTCCACCCTCTAAGCCTTATGGGAGTCAATAACTCCTCCGTGGAGCTGTTACTCAAAGGCATTTCCCTCCCTGGTTGGTTCTTGTCAGGAGACTCGTTTTGAGTCTCAGATCGCGAATTTTCTAGCTCAATTTCATGGTGATGAAGAAGGTTTTCCGTAATTTCCTCAGCGTTCCTTTCAACAATTCTTCCTTGATTTGAATATGCGCCTAGGATTGGTACTTCTGGATTGTATTTGGAGTTTTGGACGCTTGCTTCATCAAAGAGAGTTTGGATAAAATTGTTTCGGCCTTTGTTTCGAAATGAGCTGTTATTGTTGCTGATATCACCAACAGCACCGCCCTCCTTACTCGGTCCAGCCTCCTCGCAAAAGCCTCTGTTATCTTCTCGACCGCAATATCCTGGATCAGACGAACTTTTAGAAAGTTTAGTTTTGAGGGTAAAGATTTCAAACTTAGCTGCGCCATCTGTTGGAAACTGAGCGAAATCTACAGAAAATCTCCAAGCCTCGCCTTGGGACTGGGGCAAGACAAGCCGGCATATCCATCATATGATCCCTTGCTTCCGGTTGTAGTGCTGCATCCCCGTATACACAACCCATTCCTAATGCATGGGCAGAAAAAACACAGCAAAAACTGAAAATTCCTTTCTGAACTGCGGGTTACGGAAGCCGTAAATTTAGGGATTGAGTGCACTGCTCGTAAAAGCGCACCAGTAGGCGGCCTTTCCCTGCACTAGGACTCCGCGATTAGATGACAAGGCGGAATTTTTTATGCTGACTAGCGCAGCATACAAGAAATACGGTAGCCAACAAAACAGGAAAACCACTAGTAAGATAAGTACGGTAACTGCTACTTGCTTGTGAGCCGAGGTGGAAACGGTGCTAGAGGTGCTTGAAAACGATACACGACTGACGCGCCGTGTGTGGCGTCTAGCCGAACGGAAAATATTACTGTAAGTAAAACCCATGATGCCAAGCGGTATTACAAAGCCCAACAAAATGACAAAGATGGCGAACACTTGCTCGGGAGGACTGGTAGGGAACTGGACTCCACACTGAGTTGTACCTGTCAAAAAAGAACTGCTTATTAGGGATCTTGAGTTGGTATTTATATAACTGGGCCATGATAATTTTCCTGATGGGCTACATGCCATGATTTCCTACGCAGTTAAATATTTGGTCCTTTTCCCTTTCAACCGCCATGGATTTGACAGGGATGTATTCTATGACCCTCTACACCAAAGGAAAAAGGTGAGAATTGAACGAACATTATAAAAAGAAAATACCGCATCTATCAATTTTTAAAAGCCACGTGAATAAAGGGGGCGAGTTTCTAAAGTAACTGTGGTGTTGCGTCGGTGGGGGAGTATAACAAGGTAATTTTGGTTTTATCAGCTGAATCGATAATATAAATTAGCCCCCGTAAAGAGTATCAAAGCTGACCTTTCAGCGTTAGCCCTTCTTTAGAGCGAATGACGAAGGACTAACGCTCCAAACGTCAGTTTTGAAACTCTTTACGATAAAGGATAAAACCAAAATTACCTGATTTTTAAAAGCGTTCGCCGGTTAGTACTTTGGTAACAGTACAGAGTTCGATTCATGTAAGGGTTGCAAAACTAGAAAGGAAGTTATCAAAGTTGTCACAGCAAAACAATTCCCAATTGCATTTCACTTTAATTTTTTTTTTACCAATGCAGATACCTGATTTAAATTCATATTCCATAATGCCAAAGAGAGGAACACAAGCGATAACAACTGGCTGAACCCAAGTCCATAACAAGAGACCAATGGAAGACTTCTGGCTCATGTGCCTGTGGTACAGCGGCTTACAGATGGTACAATACGTTTCTACACTTATCGCTGTAAGGGTCAAAAGCGAACTCATACAGAACACTTTGTTAAAGAAACCGTTTAACTTGCACAGAACGTAACTCAACACCCATTCATGATTCAAGCACGTGTACAACGAGAAAGGCATACAGATTATTGCAACACCGATATCAGCGCGTGACAGGTTAATGATGAAAATATTTGTGCGCGTGCGCAGTTTAGGACGCCTGGAGACTGCCAGACAAACCGTTCCGTTTCCAATCAGAGTCGCTAGCATGATTAGCACCAGGCTCCCACTCATCAGGAGGTGTTCAAGTTCATCATTGTCCGTGACCGTCGAAGGTTTGGTTGTCCCATTTATGTCTTGCACCCTTACTGAGGAAATTGTATCGTTGCCTATCGCCATGTTGCAACTTGTTCTCTTGGAGCTAAAAATTGAAGAGTAAAAGAAGAGAGATAAAAATTATAAGACAGATTTCAGTAATAGAAGAGGTTGTGATACAGTCTCGCTTAATGAAATTTTAGTCTAATCTTTGCTAGTTTCTCATTTGCAATCCATATCAATCGTCTTATTCCCGAATAAATATTGTTCCTATTCAGTGCATTATCTATTACTTCTGTTTCTTGACCCGAAGCAGGTTTTATTTGACTAACCCTTTACACCCTTTTATCAGTTTGCATATTCTCCATCCTGTTCTCCATAGAAAAAAGTTGTTTATTAGGTTGATCTGAATGGTAAAATATTTGCCTTAAATACAAACAACGTTCAAGACCTCGCTCCCCCTCCATTTAGCAGTAACTGCAGAGTCTAGATAATTTTTACATTGTTTACGTATCTAAAAATGGACTAAAAAAATGTATGTGGACTTACAAAAGTCGAGTAAGAGATGATCGTCCATTATTGACCACTGGCTCCTTTATAGTCATAGCGATGTGTCAAATATGTAACGGACCATAAGCGGTTTTCTCTTATTCTCGATGCAGAATGGGTAAGACTCCTGTGTAGAAAGGTAAGTCTTCAACTATCAGTCATCGCTCGCACTGTTCTATGACTGTTTTGTAACACAGGATCACCTCGCGCTTTAAATATTCAGTGAAGCCTTTCACAGAGTAATAGTCGAGAGCTGATATGTCGACTGAAAAGAATTGCTTAACCTGTCTTATTTCAGTCCGAAAGGTTTGAGCGATCAGAACTGTTTGATGGCGTTGAGCAAGAGAGTTAAGTGTTTCGAACAATAGGTTACAATAACATCAACATGTACAAGCATTGGCAGAACTAAAACTGACACACTGAAGATTGGAGTGGCTAATGTTATTTGTTATATGAGTTCAGTATTTCTATGAGCATTTTGGAATGCATGTCACGGACGCATTAGAAAGGGTGCCTTTAAGGACTTTCCAGAGAGAAAAACCTTCTAGTTGTAACTCTGTAACTCCCGAGGGTGACTAACTTCTTATTCATCAATGAGTCAAATCATGAGAATAAAGGAAATGATCACCAATTTAAGAAGCTCTTGATAAAATAGTTAAACAAATTCTCCTTGCCGATACCATGGACAATGTAAAGTGAACATCGTAGAGGATATATATACTACTGTTATGGTGTAAGGGGTTGACACAAATTGTTGGACCACCTCAAAATTTTTCTTAGTTAAAAAAGCAGAAGTCGCGATTCTGTAGGAAAATTCATTACCTGACGAGGAAATTCCGCGTTAAATTGCACGCTAAAACCTATATCGTACGAATCGCGAAGCGATGAGTGCGATATCGGTTTTCAAGTGCAATTTAACGCGGAATTCACGAGTCAGGTAATGAATTTTCCTAGAATCGCATCATTGAATAAAAAGAAGAAAACAAGAAAACAGCAATAAAATTGTTTGTTTTCATCCTGAGCGCGCGCCCCAGAAAGCCAATTTGAAGTCAACTTGTCAGAACTGTCATTGCGTTAGCGAATAGGAAGCAAGGTCAGCCGTGCACGTTAGAACCTTCGACATCTTTTATTTGAACCTCTTTAATTTTTCATTCGGTTTCAAACTTTTTAAACAAGCTTCACACTATTTAAGGATAATGGTGGTATTTCTCTGAATTTACAAGCCGTTTATTTTTAACATCTTTTTATCAAATTTCCACTGAATTTGCTCGAGAAGGAAAATAATTTACACCTTTTATCTCTTTGGTGGCAAAACGGAAAGAAATGAGGTGTGCCGGCAAGCGAAAGCACTGAAAGTTTAACATTGCGATTAATAAAAGGTAAGTACCTTGAAGTGTAAATACGTGTATTGATCGACTCCTTATTCCTTTAAAAACAAAGAAGTGTTTCATGAAAAGTCGAAAAACTTTGATCTTTTTATTTGTAGAAATTCACTACAGGCAACTGCCATTAGCTGAAGCGTTGGGATGAGCATTCAATTGAAAGTTGATGGGAATGTTCACTGGAGAGTTGTTGAACGGTACATTGGTGAACAGTCCACCTAAAACTCTTGCGAATACACGAGTGCTGAGCTGTGTCGTGCTTGCGCTTATTTCAATTATAATTACGAGCATTCAATTGAATCATGCAATAATCGATATACAGGAAAACTACAAAAGAAGAAGACTAAACCTCTCAAGATTGTTATCCACTACTACAAGCACTTTCACTCGAGTAAAACGACTTAGATGCAGACGTGAGAGCAGAGAGAAGATTTTAAACCAGACCAGGTCGACATTTTTCTTCTCTCTCGATCACAACAAACGCACGTGGTGACTTTACAATATGGACGCTAACACTTGATAACAAGGCGCTGAAGCAAAGATTGTAGGCTCAAATCGATAGCGCATGCGCGTTCGATGTATGACATCGTTTAATGCGTTTACGAGCGTTTTCGTGTGGACGGGTGAAAACGCTACGTAAACGATGATCATTTTCATGTGGACGGAGATAAAAATATGCGTTTACTAGCGTTTGCGTTTACAATCGTCTTCGTGTGGACGGCGCCTCAGGCTTTGTGAGCATCGTACAATGAACAAAGCTGTGAATTTCTGCATTTTTTTATCGACGAAATCGAAATATAATGATCACAAATTGTTTTAATAACAGGTTTGTGTCACGCCAAACATTCAGTTATTAAAACTTACTTTGACTTGCTTAAAAGAGACAAGCCATGCATTCTTTCTGCTATCCATAGCAACAAGAATTACTTACAAATCGAAGAAAAATTCATCAAGGCATTTTGACTATGCAGCTTTTGGCGTCTACGATATTATATAACCCAATATAAATAGGTTGAAAACTCGTTTCGTCTGTTTTGAAGGAAAAATGCGACAAGTACGCGATGGCTGCAAGACTTTCTGTAACCGAAAGCTTCTCCCGCAGATAGAGCAAGTATTGTTGCTTTTAAGAGGCCGTGACTGTAAATATCGAGAATTGCCGGCCAGGCTAAAAAAATCGAAAATTCTGATAATTTTCCTGGAAAACTACTATAGAGAGATGTATTCAAAAAAAATATTTCAAAGTTTGAAAAATAAAATGTGTCCGAGGAAATGGAGAAAAACGAAAATTCGGGTTTTTACCTAATTAATTATGCAAAAAAATACAGTAAAATTGAGCAACTTTAGCGTGCTAGTACTAAAGGAGGATGTTTCGTAAGAAATCGGGAGTGTTTTACTTCAAAGTATAATTAATGTGACTTTTATATGTGGCATTTTAAGGAGCTTTGGTTTAATTTTAAAATTTACATGATCTTTTAACTAAGTGCTGTCAAATGCTTGTTGCAAAAAGCGAAAAATCGACCAGCTTCAAACCTTCAAAACGTGTCTTGGTATGTGTGGCATCATGTCAAACTACATGCTGGCACAAAGTTTGGTCCATATACTAAAATAACATGTAATAAAAAATTTGGGTAATTCAGAAACGTGCCGGCAAAACATAAAGCTTTGCGACACACTGTGGCCAGAGGTAACGAATTTGCATGATGCAAATCAGTTGTAGAAATCGCACCGCCTAACCGTTCTGGTGTAGGAAGGGCTCTTTTGACGGCTTCAACATAAAATGTACAAGAATAATGACCATTATTTAATAGCGTTTGATTCTTTTCAAGCCAATGCGGTTTTTGTTTTTTATCTCGATACTGTCTTGAGGAAAAGCAAAATGTTTCAATTGCGTGACAATTGTCACGTTGGATCAAAGGTGAAGTTGCCGAGTAAAGCGGACACGATCCTTTATTTCGTCAAAACTCCATTCTAAAGCATCCAGTCACATATATCTCGTTTTAAATTATTTTTATAAACTCTTTAATGAGTCTTTATCGAACAACATCTCGCCGGCCTGATCCTGTTTGACTTCAGGCTGACTGCCAAGTGCGGTTCGAAGGGGACTTTTTCATTTCCGGTTTGCGCCTTTATTACGGGGGCCGCGGAGCTATGGGGTTGAGTGGGCTGTAGTCCCACCAAGAACAATTTATTATTATCATTATTATTTATTTTAATCTTTGTAATTAAAAAAAGTTGACAAATTTTTCCCAGGACTGAACCACTCTACCGGTGATTTCAGAGGCTCTAGATTTCAAAAATTGCAGGGGGAGCATATCCCAGGACACCCTATCTAGCAGTCTTTCTGAACCAAGAAAGGCGTACTAAGAAACAGATAAAAGGAGGCTCTCCTGGGAGGGGAGGCCCCAGGACCCTCGTTGATAAGTTGGTGTCAATGAGCTCACACTACGCGTGAACTAAAATAGCTCCTCCGATCTAAAATATGCTCCATGGCCCCCATTTTATATCAACGTTCATATAAAACTCAATGTTTTTGATGCAGCCTTTTGCCATTTGCCTGTTAAACTGCACTGCATGAGCAGCATTTAATAAGGTCTTCGAGCAGAGCGATGTAAGATGTCTTTTTTCTCTGATCAACCCCAGGTTACAGTTTAATGTAACTGCTCAAAAATAGACTCCTTAGCATTTGACAAATTAAACTCTTCTTCCATAGCAACCAGATCTTCCTCAGTTACAGCTTGTGCGCAGAGGGCTGTCTGCTGTTTCACTTTTGGTGCCATTCTGGAAAAAATGAAGCTACTTGTTGAGTCGCCAAAAACTCGGAGACACTGAACAAGCGCTTCCCTTTCGAACCCTTTGCTCTTCTCATTTCTGTTGGAACCATTTCCGCGTCGACCTTTTTGCCACTTTCTTGTTTGATGGTAAATCTAACAGTCAGATATTCTCATTGCTTTTCGTTAAACCGGTAAGCTTTCTTAACTTGTTTGAAAGCGAAGCCTTCAGTGCTACGAGGACAGGTTTCAGGAGGTAGAGGAATAGCTGGCACGGAACTTGAACCTTCCTCGAGCCTTGCGGCATATTTAACCTTCGCTTTATCAAGAAATGTCTCCCTTTCAACCGTCTTTGTGCATGTTCCGAACGCGAGATGCTTTTCCAGAGAAGAATGCCTTTGGAAACTACGCGTGCCGCCCTCTTTTGGACGTGGAAACACTTGAACATCGCCTTTCGCTTAACGGCCAGTAGGCTTCACTTAGTAGGCTCTTTAAGTTTTCACCTTGGGGCGATCTCTTTAAATTCGCCGAGGGAATATTTTGGCAATGGCGTTCTGTGGAAAATAATAACATGAAAGATGATTAACGACAAAATCAAACACACCTAGAAATTGTCCAGAGCGAGATTTGGTGCGTTTCCCACAGCGAAAATAGCATTAGGTGCAGCTTGTGCACTGCTACCTAAATGAAGTAAAAGTTTCCTTTTCCAGTATAGCGTTCGAAATAAAAAAACTTGAAATAAATTTTTATAACAAAAACTGGCGCCAGGTTTGATGTTTTCAAGTGATCTTGATTTCAAGATTTCCCTCGCTGAATTTTTCAGTCTCAAAACTAAAGAGAGATCATGCTACATTATAGCTAGAAACTGGAAAGAGAATATAACGTAAACTTTGCCATTTGTTCCTTCCAAAGAGATGCATTTGCCGGGGTCTTTATCAAATGTCTGCCACACCCTCATTCCACCAGGATAAAATCTGAAGTTGTTCAGTAAACTGATGTCATTAATCTTCTTTTGCGTGGGGGAACAGTTTCGCGTTCCCCGAGACTGTCTAACACTAGTCACTACACGAATCCCAAAACTTGCACCACAAGCCGCCCCCCCCCCCCCCCCACAAGAAGAGAAGCAAAGCTACAGAATGACATCGTTTTCTTTTTTGCTCTGTGAAAAACCTCGCACGTGTTTATCTTGAAGAAAAAGACCGTGATTACATCATAGAGAATTATCGCCCAGACTGCAACACGGTATAATTGTTACCGTGACATAAGTCCTTTTTATCAATTTTTGTGACAGATATGTGGCCCTTTTTCTGAAAAAGATAAGAGTAAATAGCATAAAAAAATAGTTGGGCTGTTATCTTAGGTGAAAAACTACACAGCAGAAGCTTGCGGTGTTGCGTGACTTTGTTTACTCGCACAACATTTTTCAAGATATGCAAGATATTTCAAAAGAAATACTATCGCAGTTGCAGAAAACGTAGCTATTCAACTAAGAATAATGTTGATAATAAACACCTAGTCAACAAAAATGGTGAAATGTACAGCGGCCCTTATCTATAGTTAGGTGTAGGTCAGTAGTGCTGTTGAAATAGCGAGTCAACAATAAAAGCCTTCTGCAATTCAAATTAACAGAAAATTTCGTATCTACACATTAATTTACAGCCCTCTTCAGCAATGTCTATGGATTTTTTATAGTATAATTTCATATCATTTCCATATCAAATAATTGTTTTAACCATCTTTGACTATCTTGTTTACTTCGTAGCTCTCAAGTACGATTTCTAGAACTGATTTGTATCATGCAAATTCATGACCTTGGCTATATTGCGTCGTAAACTCTTGTATTTTGCCGGCACTTTTCTGAATGACCCAAATTTTTTATTTCATATTATTTTAGTATAAGGACCAAACTTTGTGCCAGCATGCATTTTGACATGATTTCTCACATACCAAGACGCGTTTTGAAGGCTTGAAGTTGCTCGAATTTTCGCTTTTTGCAACAAGTGTTTGAGAGTACTTTGTTAAAAAATCTTGTAATTTTTTAAAATTAAACCAAAGCTCCTAAAAAAGCCATAAATAAAAATCAAATGAATTATATTTTCAAGTAAAAACATTCCCGATTTCTTACGAAACATCCTCCTTCAGTACTAGCACACTAAAGTTTCCCAATTTTACTGTATTTTTTGCATAATCGATTAGGTAAAAACCCGAATTTTCGTTTTTCCCCATTTTCTCGGAAACATTTGATTTTTCAGACTTCGAAATATTTTTTTCTAATATATCTCCCTAAAAGGGTTTTCCGGGAAAATTATCAGAATTTTCGATTTTGCAGCTTGGCCAGCGATTCTCGATATTTACAGTCATGGGCTCTTAAGGAAATATAAAACTTTTCAGCATTGACTTGCCACAATAAAAAACGCGTGGATTTTCCCTGCAGCGGGGTAACTTTGCTCCTTCGATCTCGCAATATTTTCAAAACATGATGAAGTTATCAAGTTTAAGTGCTGTAACATATCCGGAGACAGCGTTGAACAAAGCCAGTAACAATAGCAATGTGAACCACCTGGAGAGTCCGATTACAAGTCTATTGAATTTTACCTTCTCCGGAAATGTATTTTCTTTGTTCTCCGACAAGGGGAGGTAATTGTCAAAAATACAAACGATCTTAAATTGCAAGCATCTCTGCTTTACTTTGAAAGAATTATTGAAAATCTACGTCGTCGTGTGCCACTGAAATATTTGTTTAGACGCTGAATAAAGACACACAATAAATGTTAGCAATCTTAATTGCGACAAAGTGGCCAAAAAATAGATGAGCCACATGATCTAGGAGTCACTGAAATATTTAAAGAATGGTCTAAGTCAGCGAAATAAACGAGGCCCTCCATTATGTGGCATCATTTTACTGAAATAAACGGACAGATTCACAAAAAAAATAAACGGATCTGTATTGTAGGACTTCGCCTTGATTACGGAGAGTGGGTTCTTCAGGCGGCAAAACCTTAATCATGGCGTCGCTACTAACAAGAAAACCGAAAAGATTTCCATACAGGACAGTTCAGGGGTGATTTCTTCCCCATCCTCTCTTCTACCATGTCAAGTGTTCATTTCCTTTTATCCTTTATTTATCTTATCTCCTGGGTCCCGCAGTTTCTTTATTCCATCATCAGTTAGACCTTCACAAACTGTCTGAGGTCATAAATTGTGAATTCCCGTCCATTGAGCAAAGAATGGCCGTAAAACTTTCAATGAATAAAATGAAACGGAAAGACAGGCTAATCACATAATTACCCTGATCCAGAAAAAAAATTGTTTTCATTTTCATAATTGTAATAAAACTTTCAAAATTTCCTATTCACGTGCAGTCAATGTAAAATTAATAGATGGGGTTTTCCCTTAGTCTGACGGGTCTGAGCATATGTCGTCAAAAGGCCCTGGAGTGATGTCCCCCAGGTCAAAAAAATTGAAAGCATGTTGAGTTGAGATGGTTTTCTCAGAAATGAAACGAAAAATGATGTTTTTTTTCTCGCCTTGTTACAAATGGGGTACAACGGTCTAGATTTGATTCTGATTCATCATCATTCTTTATCCGTTTATTCATTCATTTATTTATTCATTATATCTTTCACTCTTCAAGTTAAAAAACAAATTTTTTTTCTCATAGATAACGGCAGTCTTAGTCCGTCTCATGTTTCTGCAGCGTACTGGGCATTTCCCACTGGTTACAAAACGTTACTTTCACCCAGACTCTCCGTCAGTCCTCCTCACTTTTGGTCACAAACGGCGCGGAAAAGATGGGGACCAGTCAAGTGGTGCACAAAGAAGGGGACGACGGGGAAGGCCGTCCATCCCCGCTTTTCCCTTAGAATCAGCTTTGATCGAGTCAAACGGCTACTAAATCATAACAAATGTATAAAAATTCTGCAAACAAATCGTTACAGATGGGTTCGTGATTTGCTACAGCTTACTGTTGATTTTGTTTTTTTGCAACATTCTTATTAAGATCAATTTACTCAGAGCTAATTGCAGGCTTCTTATCGTCCTGAGAAAAAGGAAAAAGAAGCCGCCAAAAACTAAAACAGTATCATATGTTGGTTTGTTTACAGGTTTACATCCAACCTATTCTAAAACTCATTCTTGTTTCTTCCTTCGCGGAAAGGAGAGAGAATTTCATCTTGCTTTCAGCCTGATCGACGAGGTGAAGCACCCTATGAGATTGAACTTCTCTCGTGTGGCTCAAAATGGAGGGGCAAGAATTCGATTCCAGGTCATCTTGCTCGCAATAAGTACAAGTTTTACTCGTTGAACTTTCACAATCGGACGCACATGCGCACTCACTACATAGAGCACTGTCTTCCACTGATGACACGCTGGAACACATGATTACCTCGTTACTGTTTGTCACCAAACGATTGTAATCGAACATGAGGAACGCGTGACGTCGTCGGCGTGGTCGCAGAACGTTTGCTGTTTTTGTAACTGACGTGGAAATACTTGGTTTAGGGTGGAAGACGCTCCATTGACGATATAAATTTGTGGCAAATCTTTGAAAGATGAAATTTTCCAGTTTTCGCACGTTTGAGTTCCTCTGTCCACAGTCGCCTTGTCGATCTTCTCATTGGGGCTGGTTCTGTCTTCTTCTCTCAGGGCAACAACGTTGATGAAAGCAGGGTAGGGAGGGGATGTTTTGTCGCAGTCGATTAATGGCAGGGGTGTTACTAAACACGAATCACAGTGTTGATGTGCTTTTCTTAAGGAATAGTGACGTTCGCGACCTCTTCGAAATTTGCGATTACAGCCCGTTGAATACAAGGATTTTCTGATCTTTCGATCCCCGATGCCGTACACGAACGGGTTAATGCAGCTGTTTAGGAAAGCAAACCAATAAGAAGCTAGTCCCAGGCCTCGAGCGAATGCGTTTGGGCTTTTCACTTGACGAGCGCTCAAGTACATCATGTACGCGAAGTAAGGTGACCAACAGACAATAAAAACCATGAGCCTCATAAAAACGGTCACGGCTACTTGACTTTGTTGGGACAGCGAACTTTCGCTGTTGATACTCGATAATGACCTCCTCGAAAGGCGAATGTCAAGTCCCCTTGCTTTCAGGAAGACGTTGATGTAACAGAATCCCATGATACATAGCGGCATAAGGAAGGCGAACACAAGAACCACAAATGAGTAACTGGTTTGACCAACATTGGTTGGGATTTGAACTCCACACTGAGTTGACCCTGAGGAATGAAGAAAATCTCGAAACTGTTAGCTGCTTTACAGTTGGTCTTTAAACTTTTACACTAAGCTTGCGTCACTCCATAATCTTGCGAGACTTTCGCACGATAATTAATCGATTAATAAGTAATATAGTAATAAAAATTATCACGTTAATAAGCAATCATACTTGCCACATTTCAGCAGGCTCACGTTGGCTGAAAAAACCTCTCTGAATTAAATCTCGAACAGTAAAGGAAGTTCAATTCTGATGTATGTTATTGAAAAGTAATCAGACTCATGAGTGCATTCGCAATTATCGAATACATAATCATGCACTCCTAATATTACCCCAAACTGCGCTCAAACACAACCAATACTTGTTGCTCATATTTTCAGAAATGATCCATTATGGAAAAAAAAATTACCTACCCGGCCTTAATTCAAATACAATGAAGCCTGTCAGCGGTAAAGCTGCGAGTACAAGTGCTGTTAACCACATCATTGTAACCATGGTAACTGTCATCTTTTTCGTTACGGCAACCGTGATAGGCATGACCTTAAGGGTAGAATAGTAACTCACCATACTCATCGAGGTAAGTGTAAAAACCGATGAAGCCTCAAAAAGAATGTTTACAAACCCATTCAATTGGCATATGCTGTCACCAAATATCCAGTTAGGTCTATAGCACGTGATGATTGAAAATGGCATGCAAAATAAAGCGACACCCAAGTCTGCACATGCCTGGTTCAAGACGAACATGTTTGTGCACGTACGCCGCAGTACACGAGTGCGGCATATTGTGATGATCAGCGTCATGTTGCCAACTATAGCGAGCAGCATTATGAGCAGCAAGACAGGGGCAAGCACTAAGTATTCGGTACCAGGTTCTCCATCCACTTCATTATTTGAAAGCGAGGAATTCTGTAGTTGGCTGAAATTTAAGTCCACCATGGGTGCGAAGCCTGTAAGTAAAGAGAAAAAAATACAAATTTTCAATCAGATTTGAAGGAAAAGTCCCAGAAACCCTTGTAATTTTTTGTATGTCCTCCGAATACCCATACGATGTTCTCAACGGGCAAGGGTTGATTACCAAAAACAAAACATTGCACGCACCTGGGCCTCAGTTATATTTGAGATATTTGAGGCTGCAAATATTTGATATAACATTTTGAGCATTGTCAGATATAAATAATAAGGATTTGTGAGCATATCAAGCACACTTGAAGAGAAAACCTGCCTCTCCGCTTGTTCTGAGCCGGCAGTAAGTGCGTCACAGACATCCTTCTACCGACCTTAAATCTCTTTCTTGTAATTTAAATCGAATACTTACTTTACGAAACACTGAGTTTTCAGTTGTAGTCCAATGTAAGAGAGGAGCGTGTCTCTGCAGTTGACTAAGGTCTATTCTTTCAACAGTCTCGGATACTCAAAACGGTCACCCTTGTGCGAATTGGAATAAGGGAGCTGACTAGACTCCTTGCTATATACTCTGGGGCAGTTGTAAGGTGATCTCAGTCAAAAAACAGAAACATTTGTGTCTGGAAAATGAAAGTGTGAAGACACTGAATATGGGATATTTCCCTCTGCACGGCAACTGCTGGAAAAAAGTTATTTAGATCAAGAGTTTGACTTTATTTAGAGGCATTTGTCTAAAATTATCACGGGCAAGTTCCTTGAAAATTTAGGATAAAATCATAGGTGCATCATGTTCTGTGTATTTTGGAAATTTGTTGCGGCGAGGCTATACTTTTTATAACTCGCATTTATCAAACCAAAATTTAAAAATAGAAAAACTGTTGCTTTTTTTAATCAAACAAGTTGTCAACATGCGAGAAAGGGAGACTTTAATCTGGCCGTGGGAAAGTCCCTTGAAAATAAGATGCCATTTTGAAATTGCTTACTTAAGCGGGGAAACAGTATCCCAAAAGAAAACTGAAACGAGGATCGGCAAGGTCAGAGCTAGAAGTTAACCTAATTAGTTATCTTCTATTGTAAAGCATCTGTACTGATCGACATAAAAATGCTTCCAATGTGTTGCAAGTATAGGACCAAATTTGCCGGTCCGAGACCTCCAAGATTTTTAAGGAAAAGCTGGAATTCAAATTGATGATTTGACATAAGCATTTTTGCTCATGCGAAAGAAATCTCAGACGCTTCTCTAAACAAGAGAAATGCTGATCCAGTGAACACTGATTCTAAACTTGTGAACTCTCGATACAAGCGGACAAGCGGTACATGCCGATCAAAGTCTCTAGTTTCAAATTTAAAGACTCAATCGAGATCGAATGACGACCGAGTTTAATGGCCTGTTTATAGAACAGAAAAATGCAGTAAATGTTTACGTATACCGACCGAGGCTATTGTATCAAGTGTTGAAGTGGCTCTGTCTTGGCAACAAGAGCTATTTGAGCCGACAAAGGATAACGTCAGAGGCAGAATTTGCCTCCACTATACAATCAGCGTCACTTCATAACAGCAACTTGACCAAAGACGAACAACATGCGCTATAACGACTGAGAAACGACGAGAACATAGTCATTCTACCAGCCGACGAAAGACGAGTTTCTGTTGTTATGAACAAAACTGACTATCACGACAAAGGGACGCCCTAACTAACGACAAACAAAGCTACGGAGCACTCAAACGTAACCCGACTCCTGCACTTCAACCCAAACTCAGTCAATAGTAAACTACTGACACTCAATAAAACGAACGCCATTGACACCCAAAGGTACTATCGACTAAAGTGCTCAGTAGCACAGCTACCGAAACTCTACGATTTGCCGAAATTACACAAACCTGGTTTCCCGCTGCGTCCTATTGTTTCTTTCTGTGGTTCTCCTACATACCTGTTTCCTTACTCGGAACTGGTCAGCTCAGACGACCACCACAAACCGTATAATATTAACCAAACTTTAATGATTATTCGATCTATGAGAAATACATTTGTAATTCGAAATCAGAAACGTAAATTTAGTCTTAATCTCATAGCAAAATTCAAGAAAACATGACTGGAAACTTACTTCTGTGGCGGGTCGTAAAAACAGGTTTCTCACTTCAGGTTAGCTGATTCGGGTAAGCGAACAGATACAAAAATCGACTTCTCTCTCTTACTGATTCTTCTGAAAAAACTGGTTTAACTCACGACAAGCTAACACTTTAAATCACTGTGGGGAATTAATGCCTCCCGGTTAATTAACCGCCTCCCGGTTAATTAACCGCCTCCCGGTTAGCTCAATGGATAGAGCGCTGGACTGTAGTGCGGCAGGTCGAGGGTTCGAGCCCCGGCCGGACCAACACTCAAGGTCTTAAAATAATTGAGAAGAATTTGCTACCTTTCTATAAGATCAAGAAATGGTTAGATATTCTAGTCTTCTCGGATAGGGACGAATAAATGGAGGTCCCGTCTCCTGCAGGGTTGGGGCAGGAGACGTTAATTTCCCACACACGAGATTACTGTGTGATGGAAGTCCTCCCCTGGGGTGGGATGGGTGGGTTCGGACAGCAGGTCCACATCAGCTATTATAGCTGCCAATTAATCAACCTGCTTAAACAAATAAATGAACTACTGAACTACAACTACTATGTCAATCACGAGTTGTGTTAAATAAATTATATCTGTCATCAAAGGCAACGCCTATTTACTAAACGAAACAATACCAACTAGCCAAGTACCTGACGACAATACTACAACTGCTGACCGACAACTCCAGACGTAAACTGCAATCCACTGTGGACTTCATTAACAAAACCAAGACTGTACAGATACCTGAGGACTACAAACTAGTGTCATTTGATGTGAAATCGCTGTTTACAATTATTCCATTTAAATTGGCACTACAATGTACTGAGACTGCAATCCAACACTGTACCGACCCGCTACCACTACCGACAGACGACATTGTGGACTTACTGAACCTTAGCCTAACATCAACTTACTTTCAGTACAACGGTAAACACACGGAACAGCTATGGGGTCTCTAGTTTCTGTCGTTGTGGCAAAAATTATGATGCAGAACATCAAGGAACGCGCCCCTTCGATCTGCCCACAAACGTTACGCTACGTTGGCGATATATTCACCGCCGTAGGTATGCAGCTTTTCGCGTCTACGTTATTAAATAACCCAATCTAAATAGGTTGAAAACTCGTTTCGTCTGTTTTGAGGGAAAAATGCGACAAGTACGCGATGGCTGCAAGACTGTCTGTAACCGAAAGCTTCTCCCGCAGATAGAGCAAGTATTGTTGCTTTTAAGGAAATATAAAACTTTTCAGCATTGACTTCCCACAATAAAAAACGCGTGGATTTTCCCTGCAGCGGGGTAACTTTGCTCCTTCGATCTCGCAATATTTTCAAAACATGATGAAGTTATCAAGTTTAAGTGCTGTAACATATCCGGAGACAGCGTTGAACAAAGCCAGTAACAATAGACAATTACCTTCCCTTGTCAGAGAACAAAGAAAATACATTTCCGAGAACGTAACATTCAATAGACTTGTAATCGGACTCTCCAGGTGGTTCACATTGCTATTAATAGCAATGTGAACCACCTGGAGAGTCCGATTACAAGTCTATTGAATGTTACGTTCTCGGAAATGTATTTTCTTTGTTCTCTGACAAGGGGAGGTAATTGTCAAAAATACAAACGATCTTAAATTGCAAGCATCTCTGCTTTACTTTGAAAGAATTATTGAAAATCTACGTCAACGTGTGCCACTGAAATATTTGTTTAGACGCTGAATAAAGATATACACAAGGAATGTTAGCAATCTTAATTGTGACAAAGTGGCCAAAGATTAAATGAACCACATGATCTAGGAGTGACTGAGATATTTAAAGAATGGTCTAAGTTAGCGAAATATACAAGGGCCTCCATTATATGGCATTATTTTACCGAAATAAACGGACAGATTCACAAAAAAATAAACGGATCTGTATTGTTGGACTTCGTCCTGATTACGGAGAGTGGGTTCTTTAGGCGGCAAAACCTTAGTCACGGCTACTGACAAGAAAACCGAAAAGATTTCCATACAGGACAGTTCAGTGGTGATTTCTTCCCCATCCTCTCTTCTACCATGTCAAATGTTTATTTTCTTTTATCCTTTATTTATCTTATCTCCTGGGTCCCGCAGTTTCTTTATTCCATCATCGGTTAGACCATTACAAACCGTCTGAGGTCATAAATTGTAAATTCCCGTACATTGAGCAATGAATGGCCGTGAAAACTTTCAATCAGTAAAATGAAACGGAAAGACAGGCTAATCACATAATTACCCTGATCCAGAAAAAAAAAATTGTTTTCATTTTCATAATTGTAACAAAAGCTTTCAAAATTTCCAATTCACGTACAGTCAATGTAAAATTAATAGATGGGGTTTTCCCTTAGTCTGACGGGTCTGAGCATATGTCGTCAAAAGGCCCTGGAGTGATGTCCCCCAGGTCAAGGAAATTGAAAGCATTTTGAGTTGAGATGGTTTTCTCAGAAATGAAACGAAAAATGATGTTTTTTTTTTCTCGCCTTGTTACAAATGGGGTACAAAGAAGGTCTAGATTTGATTCTGATTCATCATCATTCTTTATTCGTTTATTCATTCATTTATTTATTCATTATATCTTTCACTCTTAAAGTTCAAGAAAATTTTTTATTTTTTCATAGATAACGGCAGTCTTAGTGCGTCTCATGTTTCTGCGGCGTACTGGGCATTCCCCACCAGTTACAAAAAGTTACTTCCACCCTGACTCTCCGTCAGTCCTCCTCACTTTTGGTCACAAACGGCACGGAAAACATGGGGACCGGTCAAAGTGGTGCACAACAAAGGGGACGACGGGAAGGCCGTCCATCCCCGCTTTTCCCTTAGAATCAGCTTTGATCGAGTCAAATGGTTACTAAATCATAACAAATGTATAAAAATTCTACTAACAAATCGTTACAGATGGGTTCGTGATTTGCTACAGCTTACTTTTGATTTTGTGTTTTTGCAACATTCTTATTAGGGTCAGTTCACTCAGAGCTAATTGCAGGCTTCTTATCGTCCTGAGAAAAAGGAAAAAGAAGCCGCCAAAAACTAAAATAGTATCACATTTCGGTTTTGCTTACAGGTTTAAATCCAACCTATTCTAAAACTCATTCTTGTTTCTTCCTTCGCGGAATGGAGGGGGTATTTCATCTTGTTTTCAGCCAGATCGACGAGGTGAAGCACCCTATGAGATTGAACTTCTTTCGTGTGGTTCAAAATCGAATTCGATTCCAGGTCATCTTGCTCGCAATGAGTACAAGTTTTATTCCTTGAACTTTCTCATTCGGACGCACATGCGCACTCACTACACAGATCACTGTCTTCCATTGATGACATGCTTGAACATATGATTTCCTCGTTACTGTTTGTCACCACAAGATTGCCGTCGAGCATGAAGAACACGTGACGTCGTAAGCGTGGTCGGAGAACGTTTTCTGTTTTTGTAACTGAAGTGGAAATACTTGGTATGTTGTGGAAGACGCTCCATCAACGATATAAACATGTGGCAAATCTTGGAAAGATGAAATTTTCCAGTTTTCGCACGTTTGAGTTCCTCTGTCCACAGTCGCCTTGGCGATTCCCTCATTGGGGCTGGTTATGTCTTCTTCTGTCAGGGCAACAACGTTGACGAAAGCAGGGTAAGGAGGGGATGTTTTGTCGCAGTCCACTAATGGCAGGGGTGTTCCTAAAAATGAATCACAGTGTTGATGTGCTTTTCTCAAGGAATAACGTTCGCGACCTCTTCGAAATTTGCGATTACAGCACATCAAATACAGTGGTTTTCTGATCTCTCGATCCCCGATGCCGTACACGAACGGGTTAATGCAGCTGTTTAGGAAAGCAAACCAATAAGAAGCTAGTCCCAGGCCTCGAGCGAATGCGTTTGGGCTTTTCACTTGACTAGCGGTCGAGTACGCCATGTACGCGAAGTAAGGTGACCAACACAGAATAAAAGCAATGAGCCTCATAAAAACGGTCACGGCTACTTGACTTTGTTGGGACAGCGAACTTTCGCTTTTGATGGTCGATAATGACATACTCGGACGGCGAATGCCGAGTGCCCTTGCTTTCAGGAAGACGTTGATGTAACAGAATCCAATGATGCATAGCGGCATAAGGAAGGCAACAAGAACCACAAATGAGTAAATGGTTTGACCAACATTGGCTGGGATTTGAACTCCACACTGAGTTGACCCTGAGGAATGAGGAAAATCTCGAAATTGTTAGCTGCTTTTCCGTTGTTTATAAACTTTTATACTAAGCTTGCGTCACTCCATAATCCTGCAAGACTTTCGCCTGATAATTAATCAATTAATGATTAATATAGTAATAAAAATTAGCATGTTAATAAGCAATCATACTTGCCACATTTCAGCAGGCTCCTGTTGGCGGAAAAAAACCTCTCTAAATTAAATCTCGAACAGTAAAGGAAGTTCAATTCTGATGTATGTCATTGAAAAGTAATCAGACTCATGAGTGCATTAGCAATTCTCGAATACATAATCATGCACTCCTAATTTTACCCCAAACTGCGCTCAAAAACAACCAATATTTGTTGCGAATATTTTCAGAAATAATCCATCATGGAAAAAAAAAATTTACCTACCCGGCCTAAATTCAAATACAATGAAACCTGTCAGCGGTAAAGCTGCGAGTACAAATGCTGTTAACCACGTCATAGTAACCATGGTAAGTGTTATCTTTGTCGTCATGGCAACTGTGATAGGCCTGGGCGTAAGGGTGGAATAGTATCTCACGATGCTTATCGAGGTAAGCGTAAAAACCGATGAAGCCTCAAAAAGAATGTTTACAAACCCATTCAGTTGGCACATGCTGTCACCAAATATCCAGTTACGTGTATAGCACGTGATGATTGAAAATGGCATACAAAATAAAGCGACACCCAAGTCTGCACATGCCTGGTTCAAGATGAACATGTTTAAGCACGTACGCCGCAGTACACGAGTGCGGCATATTGTGATGATCAGCGCCATGTTGCCAACTATAGCGAGCAGCATTATAAGCAGCAGGACAGGGGCAAGCACTAAGTATTCAGTACCAGGTTCTCCGTCCACTTCATTATTTGAAAGCGAGGAATTCTGTAGTTGGCTGAAATTTAAGTCCGCCATGGGTGCGAAGCCTGTAAGTAAAGAAAAAAAATTAAAATTTTTGATCAGATTTCAAGAAAAAGTCCCTTACACCCTTGTAAATTTTTTAATGTCCTCTGAATACCCATACGATGTTCTCAACGGGCAAGGGTTGGTTGCCAAAAACAAAAAATTGCACGCACCTGAGCCTTATATTTGAGATATTTAAGGCTGCACATATTTCATATAACATTTTGAGCAATAAGAATTTGTGAGCATATCAAGTACACTTGAAGAGAAAACCTGACTCTCAGCTCGCTCTGAGCAGTGAGTACATCACGTGCAAACACTATTCTACCGACGTTAAATTTCTTTCCCGTAAATAATGAACGCACATGCTTAAATCGAATACTTACTTTACGAAACACTGAGTTTTCAGTTGTAGTCCAATGTAAAAGAGGAGCGAGTCTCTGCAGTTGAAAAACTGAGGTCTATTCTTTCAACAGTCACGGATACGCAAAAGTGAACTTTGTGCAAATTGGAATAAGGGAGCTGACTAGACTCCTTGCTATACTCTAGGACAACTGAAAGGTGTTCTTAAAAAACAGAAACATTTGTAATAATAATAATAATAGTAATAGTTTAATATTTATATTGCGCAAATTAATATGTGGATATGATAAAATGCGCATCACAACACTTTTCGGGGGACTTTGGCCGGACTGCATCAGCAGTTTAAAAACAATCGAAGGATTGAAGATGCCCCCCCCCCCCCCAATTCCCAGTAAACAGGCCAGACCACATCACAGTAATCTCGTGAGTGGGTTCTTTAACGTCCCCTGCCTAACCAAATTAACTAATTAGTAGATGCAGGAGACGGTACCTACGCTTTATTCGTCCTTATCCGAGAAGACTAGAATGTCTATCCATTTGTTGATCTTATACTGAGAAAGGTAGCGCATTCTCCTCAGTTATTTTAAGACCTTGAGTGTGGGTCCGGCCAGGACTCGAACCATCGACCTCGACCTCCCGCACAACAGTCCGGCGCTCTAACCAATTGAGCTAACCGGGAGGCGGTAACTGGAAAATGATAGTGTGACGATTCTTAATATGGGATATTTCCCTCTGCACGGCAAACGCTGGAAAAATAGTTATATGGATCAAGAGTTTGACTTCATTTAGAGGCGTTTGTCTAAAATTCTCACGGGCAAGTTCCTTGAAAATTAGGTTAAAATCATAGGTGCATAATGTTTTGTGTATTCTGGAAATTTGTAACGGCAAGGCCGCTATATTTCTGATAACTCGCATTCATCAAACCAAAATTTAAAAATAGAAAACTATTGTTTTTTTTAATCAAAAAAGTTGTCAACATGCGGGAAAGGGAGACTTTAATTTTGCCGTATGAAAGTCCCTTGAAAATAAGATGCTATTTTGAAATTGCTTACTTTAGCGGGGAAACAGTATCCCAAAAGAAAACTGAAACGAGGATCGGCAAGGTCCGAGCTAGAAGTTAACCTAATTAGTTATCTTCCATTGTAAAACAACTGTACTGATCGACATAAAAATGCTTCCAATGTGTTACAAGTATCGGACCAAATTTTCCGGTCAGAGACTTCCAAGTTTTTTCAGGAAAAGCTGGAATTCAAATTGATGTTTTGCATAAGCATTTTTGGTCATGCGGAAGAAATCTTAGACGCTTCTCTAAACAAGAGAAATGCTCATTCGGTGAACACTGATTCTAAACTTGTGAACTTTCGATACAAGCGGCACATGCCGATCAAAGTCTCTAGTTTCAAATTTTTAAAAAGACTCAACCGAGATCGAATGACGACCGACTTTAATGGCCTGTTTATAGAACAGAAAAATGCATTAAATGTTTACGTATACCGACCGAGGCTATTGTATCAAGTGTTGAGGTGGCTCTGTCTTGGCAGCGAGAGCTATCTGAGCCGACCAAGGATAACATCAGAGGCAGAATTGCCTCCGCTATACAATCAGCGTCCCTACATGACAGCAACTTGACCAAAGACGAACAACATGCACTGAAACGACTGAGAAACGACGAGAACATAGTCATTTTACAGCCGAAAAAGGACGAGTTTTTGTTGTTATGGACAAAACTGACTATCATGACAAAGGGACGCCCTAGTTAACGACAAACAAACTTACGAAGCACTCAAACGTAACCCGACTCCTGCACTTCAATGCAAACTCAACAGTAAACTAATGACACTCAAGAAAACAAAAGCCATTGACACCCAACGGTATTATCGACTAAGGCACTCAGTACCACAGCCACCGAAACTCTACGGTTTGCCGAAATTACACAAACCTGGTTTCCGATGAGTCCTATTGTTTCTTTCTGTGGTTCTCCTACATACCAACTAGCCAAGTACCTGACGACAATACTACAACTGCTGACCGACAAATCCAGATGTAAGCTACAATGGTCTAAATCCATCTTTGTTTACTTATGCTAGTGCCTTTCGTCCTCTCCGCTGAAATCATTGTTACAAATTGAAAATAAAATCAGCTAGATTAAATAAATAATATCGATGATTCTATTGCTTTACAGATGGATCTGACCACCCTCGACCTATGGGCGGATCGTTGGCAGATGAAATTTAATTCTACCAAATGTGAAGTCATGAGAATTACACATAACAAAGACTCAAAGTCCACACGGTACAGTATATCGAGTACAGTGTTGAGGAATGTATCTAATTACAAAGATCTTGGAGTCATTATGACTAGTGATCTGAAATGGTCAAAACATGTTGAACAAATAGTTCACAAAGCAAATAAGGTTCTTGGCTTACTTAAACGCACAGTAGGCGGTAAAAACAAAGATATTTTTTCAAACTTGTACAAAACCTTGGTTCGTCCAATCTTGGAATACGCCTGCCCGGTGTGGTCACCACACCTCATCAAAGACATCGATGAAATTGAGAAGATACAAAGAAGAGCCTCGTGAATTGCTTTAGGCCAAAGAAGACAAGAGATGGCGTATACGGAGAGGTGTAAAATTCTTAAATGGAACTCTTTAGTACAAAGGAGAGATTTCCTTTTCTTATTGGAATGTTATAAAACTGTATTCAATCTAAATGGATTGAATTTCAGCGACTATTTTGAATTTTGTATAAAACACTAAGTCGAGATCTAACCACCCATATAAACTACAACTCAAACTCGCAAAACTGAACTGCTACAAAAATTCTTTCTTTGTCAGAATTATCAAACCCTGGAATAATCTTCCTATTAATGTATTTAATTGTTGTGACAGCCCTAACGTTTGTGAGTTTAAATCAAAATTGAAGAAACATATGAATATTTATTGCATCGCCATTTTATAATTGATATTTAGCTGTTTCTTATTTGACTTTTTTATATTTTTATTAACTAGTTCTGTAAGATTTTTTACATAAATAGGAGACCCTTGATATAGGGCCAACCTCTGGGTTTCCTTTTTCTTAATAACTATGTATTTGCATGTTGTTCTGAAATAAAGTATTGTATTAAATTGTTACAAGTACTCATTCTTTGTCAGAATCGTAAACCTGTGGAATAAATTACCTAAAGAGGTAGCTGAAGCAGACTCTCTGGGAAAATTTAAGACCAAAGTCAAGAATTACCCTTTTAAATAATACAGTAAATATTTTTTATAGTAAGTATTGTATATAGTTCAGTTGCAACTTAATGTTCTTATTTTTGTATATTTATATAGATTAACTAGGTGATTATTTTGGAAACACGCTCGATAGGGCTAACCTCTGGTGTCTCTCTTTCTTTCAAATTATTTTTTGTGATTTGATTGAATAAAGTATTATATTATTATTACTATTATTATTATTATGTGAAATTTGTAAATCTCTCCATGAGCTCCCTTGGCGTTTTCTCAGATGAATGCTCTACGTTCTTAGGCATGATGAATGACATAGGCATTGCCAAAAAGCAGAAACTTTACATACTCAAGAAAATGATAAATATAGCTATTAGTGCAACATATTACGTCTTTTGTTGTAGAAATAGGAATTGGGACAACCCACATTTAAATCAATTTTGACTTTTGTGTGTGTGTTGAATAAGCCAATCTCAAGCAGCATTTGTAAATTGCCTATACGTAGTGAGATTTACAATTGTACATTTCAAAACACAAATAACCTTTCCATCATTGTTATTATTATTACAATCCACTGAGGACTTCATTAATGCTAACAAGACTGTACAGATACCTGACGACTGCAAACTAGTGTCATTAGATGTGAAATCGCTGTCAATTATTCCACTTTAACTGGCACTACAATGTACTGAGACTGCAATCCGACAATCTACCAACCCACTACAGCTACCGACAGACGACATTACGAACTTACTGAACCTTTGCCTAACGTCAACTTACTTTCAGTACAACGGTAAACACGACAGGCAGTTACACAGCACAGCCATGGGGTCTCCAGTTTCTGTCGTTGTAACAGAAGTTATGATGCAGAACATCGGGGAACGCGCCCTTTCAACTTGCCCACAAACGATACAGCCTTGGTTACGCTACGTTGACGATACATTCACCGCCGTACGTCACGACGAAATCGACACATTCTGCCACCACCTCAACGAACAAAACACTGACATACAGTTTACCGGAGAAGTCGAAGAAATTGGCGAACTTCCTTTTCTAGACTGTCTGGTAAGCCGTGACAGTTTACAGGAAACTGACACACACCGACAGATTACTGGACGAGTCATCCTACAACCCTACATCACACAAAGCCACAACCGGACTATCAGAACTCTAACACGACGCGCGCAACTAGTGTGCAACACGACAGACAGCGTATCCGACGAGAACAAATATCTTTACTGCGTTTTTTCGAAGAACAACTACAACGACGACTTCATCCGTCGAAACACTCACCAACCTACTACTCCTACCGAAAGAAACGACACCCCCACTCCTACGACTACAGCAACCATACAGTACATAAAAGGCTCTCTGATTTTCTATCAGCTCACAGACGGTTTTATAGCTGCAACTGAATACGACGCTGTTACGCCTTGTTGAGGACTGGAAGGAATGTCTGGATCGCTGGCAGCTTGTAGCTGTTGTAACAATAGACTTATCAAAGGCTTTTGATGGCCTCCCCCACGATCTTCTCATTGCTAAATTGCGAGCGTACGGCTTAGATACACAGGGTTGTGCTTTATTTAAAGACTACCTTCAGCATAGGCAACGGAGGGTGAAAATTGGCGATGAGTTTTCCACGTGGGAGCATAAGTACAGAGGTGTGCCAAAGGGAAGTGTCCTAGGACCTTTACTTTTTAACATATTCTTAAATGATATTTTCTATTTTATTACAAAGGTTAAGCTTAATGATAAGGTTAAGCTGATGATCAGCAATGATATAGCTCGGATACGGATCACTTTGCCCTGTATGATAGGATTAATAGTGAACTATCGATTGCTGTCGATTGGTTTAGTAATAACGGTCTTATGGCCAATCCAAGTAAATTTTATTCTCTCGTACTCAGAGAAACTGATCTTAATTTTTCATTTATAGTTGATGGGGTGAGAATCGAGCAGCATGATGATATAGATCTTCTTGGAATTAACATTGACTCAAAACTTAGTTTTTCGAAGCATGTATCCCATATATGCGATAGGGTCAATAACCAGTCTAGGGTCATTGGTCGTTTTGGAAATCTTCTCTCTGGATCCATACGGTTACGTTTATACAAGGCATTTATACAACCTATCTTTAAGTACTGTAGTGCTGTATGGCATTATTGTGGAGCACGGAATTCTAATAAGCTAGAGATAGTTATTAAGCGAGTGCTTCGCCTAGTCCTCGGAGACAGATCAAGTTCGTATTCAGCTTTACTGAACAGGCTTGATATGTGTTGTATTCTGTCCGTAACTACGTCTCTTTAATCACATATAAGATAACTAACAACAAACGAATTCAATCGACATCCCTCGCTCTTCGCTCCACGTGTCCTTACCTCTTCAGGTCATGTGACCGACACAACAATATGGTATCACTAAAGGATAAAAGAGTCCAGGACATATTAACTATAGTTTACAAAGGCCTTTACAACATGGCTCCTGGGTATATTACATCACTTCTCAAAGAGCGCAGTCAGAGTGCTTATGATTTAAGGGGTAAAAGGAAATTACAGATACCAGCGGTGAAGACCTCAACTTTTGGACTTCACTCTTTCAGGTATCTTGCTGCCTCTGTATGGAATAGCTTATCAGATGAATTAAGAATGTCGGACACTCTAGCCGCTTTTAAACGTGCCATTAGGAGTTGTATATCTAGTGTGGATTAGTATATAATTATTAGCATTTTTATATGAGGTTTTATATGAGTCTTTCGATTTTAAACTTATTGTCATTTGTTTTGTAGTTATGTGTTCGGAGATACTCGCACATCTAGTGCTATTCATAAATCCGAATGGAAATAAATTTTATGTATGTATGTATGTATGTCGCCCGCAAACCCATCACCACACTATATCAGTTACTGATGATGACTTTATTTAAACTCGGATGAAAGTGAGGCTTGTTAGGCCTCTAGCAGTAGAGATGCTAATATACCGAGAAAAATCTATAAACATAAATTACAGAGTTTAAAAATAATATAAGCCTAAATATGAATGATGATATAAATGATGATGATGTAAAATTACAAATTACTTAGTTTTCTTATCTCATTCCTGAAAGGTCCAAATTCGGCCATTGATCTTAGTATATCAGGTAATGCATTCCAAGCCCTAGCAGCAATGTAAGAAGTCGACTTAAGGCCGTAAGTTGTGGTCTTAGCTACGGGTAAAATAAGTTTGTTTTTGCCCCTAAGATTTTTCTTATTTTCTCTTACTTGAAATAAAGATTGAAAATGCTGAGGCATATTGTTATAGAGGGCTTTGAAAATTATTAAAAGCATATTTTGTTTCCGTCTACAACTTAATGAGTAACCAATCTTATAATATAGACTATCATATCCGTTGGAAAAGTCATTAACCACGTATCTAAGGGCCCTCTCGTGTAAACTGTCTAATCGGTCACTATCTTCTTTGAGACAGCTATTCCAAATAGAACTACAATAAGTAAAGTGAGGCACGATAAATGCCCTATATATACGTATCTTTGACGAAAACGAAAGAATGTGTTTGAATCGATTAAGTACATCAATTTGTTTACCTACTTTCTTAATTAACTTACTGATATGACTCTTAAAATTTAACTTATTGTCAATTACAACCCCTAAGAGTTCTACATTATCGGTAGCTTTGACTTGAAAACCATCAATATCCAGTTCTACCGGATCACTTTTTCGCTTGGGCAAAACTAGGAGTTTACATTTGTCCAAGTTTAGGGTCAGACCACAGTCACGAAACCATTTGGGGGTGACTCTTAAGTTCCAGATGAGGACAGCCTGAACCAAGCTTGGAGCTATATCAGTTGAAGTTAGTTGGTTGTCATCAGCATAATTCGAGAGTTTGGCCTCTGTAACAAAGTAAAATAAGTCATTTAAAAAGATATTAAAGAACAAGGGGCCTAAAACAGACCCCTGTGGAACTCCTCTGTGAATCTTGTTAATGTCAGACTTGGCATTGGCCACTTTAACCCCCTGTCTCCGTCCACTAAGATAATCTTTAATTAGGTTAAGACTCTGGGTAGAAAGACCATACGCCTTCAGCTTGTCCATCAATAGGTTGTGAGGGATAAGATCAAAGGCTTTACTTAAATCCAACATCACTGAACCAACAGTCTTTCCTTTGTCCAAGTCTTGCCTCCTTACTAACCAACGTTAAAGACAAGGACGAACCGTGGAACAGACAGGGAGCAATTTATAAGATCAATTGTTCCGACTGCCAAGCCTCCAACATCGGAGAGACTGGCAGAAACCTCTCAACAAGACTGACTGAACACAGCCTGGACGGGCGGGCGACGAGGAAAGGTGATGTCAACAATCGCAATGCTGAACATCATCGACTTACGAACCACAATATTGACTTGGACTCTACCCAATGCCTAACCTGCATCACTAATCGCCTTTAGCGACTGACTCTGGAAAGCTGTTTTGCTAACTTAGAACAGACCTCTAAACAGGTTTCAACTTCTACCGGCTCCATACAGACGACTCATTCATTACATTAACATTACAAACAAACCGAATAGAACGACCTAACTTTACAAACGGATCGAAACAGACCAATCACGACCGGCTTACGCCACTTGAGTCTTACAGCCAATAACATCACGGCAAAACTGACCAATCATTTTACACGAACTGGACTAAGAAAATTCTACTGACCATAACTATTTACTTGACACTGATGATGACTTCCGCACAGTTGTCGAAACGTCAGTCACTACAACCGACAACAGTCCTTCTCAGGACTACACTCACCCGGACGATCACACTACACTTTCACAGAACAGGAAAAAGTAACCCAGGCATGTTCACATTTTGTTACAAATGGCTTTGATTTCAAAACTTTCCAGTGGCAATTTACGCATTTTGAAAACAGGTTGTTACTCAATTTAGAGGTCTTAGAAAAAATTTCCTACCTTGAAGTTCTTAGTACAGTCAAGTGGACTTGTTCAGACCTCATAGTTTACAGACGTCTTGCCATTATGTTCAGCTGACAACTAAGAATTGAAAGGTATTTTAAATAAACAATAACTTCGCGAATAGATAACAATTCGGCAGAAAGTCGGATAAACTCCTTCGTTCGCTCAGAGACGCCTTTTGTGGCAGGGTTTAGTTAATCTGAAGAACAACACTTACAGATATATTCTGACCAGCTTTTGATGAAGCTCTGTCTTAAAGTAATGGCTTGTTTGCTTTTTTTGAATAAACTAAGCTTCCATAGTGGACAATACTTCTTAAGATATGAACCAACCTGTCAAATCCTCTATTCTAAAAGGTCATGCGCCAATGCCGCGAGGAAACCAAAAATTCTCGTTCAACTCAGGGGGTTTGTCCTTTTAGGAGCAGTAATCCTCTAAAGCCGAACTTTATGATGGAAAGTTATTCCCACTCGATCTTTCAAGCCGAATTCTACATAAAACTCGGAAAACGCAGTTGAGTGGTTGATCTAGTTGAACAATTTCACTGTTTTTACTCAAAATATGTGACTGTAAAAGAAGCAAATCTGCACTTCAATTTCAGTCCAAAAATCGAGTTAGGCGATGAAAATTACATTCGACTCAATCTTATCATGAATTTTAGATTAAATAAAAAAAAGAAAAGCGATCAATAACCGTAATATGCTCGAATGAATTGATTAAATCGCACGGTTTAGTAAATTTGATTTAATTGTCACTGTGAATTTTGAGTCGTATCATTCATGACAAAATGAAAAACCTCAGTCCAGAGAAAAAGTGAACTTCTTTGGCTTGTTTTCATAATCAGTAACTCTAGATCTTAAAGCATATAGATGCTGAAAGGCAAAAAGACTTGTATACTTTTTGTTCAGACTTAATTTTCTTTGAGAATTAAAGCCGACTTACACATGAAGTTTATAAAAAACAGCTCGAGGTGATTCGTGGAAAGATCATGAACAAGGCGAAGGTACCTGGCCATTGAGAATGCTGTGGGAAACTCACCTTCAGTGTTTTTGTTACAAATGCTAAATGCTAATGCCACTCTGTGAAATTGGTTAAGGTCGGATTCTGACGCATGTTTTTGAAAATGTGATTCTCACCACTTCCTCATCGCAATATTTTCATTTGACTCTTGAGTTGCACGATAAAGAAATTCTCGTGGCAAGATGGACTGGCTAAAGTTCTCTGCATGCTGTTATTCTTATGATCGGAAAACACGACAATCTTTGTTTTCATTTTCGCACAAGTTAGATTAAGCAAAAAAGTTCCCCTATATCGCGGTACTGACATACCTACTTTTCTTTTTTAGCCGTGGGTACGCGAAGCGTACAAACGACTATTAGAATAGGGCAAAATATGCAAATGTGTCACTCACTCCTTTCTTCGAGGGAGTTTCGATTTTCATTAAAATACTTGTCGTAGTTAGCACATGTGTAACCGAATTAAAGCTCTTTGAAAGTCTTAAGGTGTAACTATGAGTGAAGACGCTTAATTCAATCGCTTTTCCGGGATCATCTTTCGCCATCATTTGCATTATTGTGGAATATTCCTCGCCGTTCCCGGGAATATTTTGTTTTTAACAAAGCGTCCAGGCCACTGTTGTTCTTAAATACAATTTTAAGCCTTCATTCTTCTCACTGCGAGCCGAAGACGCTTAATGCAATCGCTTTTCCGCGATCGTCTTTCGCCATCCTTTGCATCATTGTAGAAAAAGGCCTCGCCGTTCCCGGGTATGTTTTGTTTTTAACAAAGCGTCTTGCAGGCCACAATCGTTCTTAAATACAATTTCAAGCCCTCATCTTTCTTACTGCGAGCCGTCAGTATTTATATCGTTATATATCGCTAAAATGAGTAACCGGGGAATTTTTATAGGGGAAAGCGAAGCGTTGTTTTCGTGACTGGCCAATTGTTTACTTTTCTGATGGTTTTACCTCTCATCTGTTTGGTGACTACGAAAACATTGCTTTGTGAAAATCATTGTGTGTACACCCCTGAACGTTAAAAATATATGAAGTCGAAGGAACAGTTTTGGTCTAAGTCCACACTTTCGTCAACAAAATGAAAATGTAATCAGATCGGTTTAAAAGGTGAAGAAATTGAAATTCTATTTGAGAACGATCGTGGCCGCTTTTCTAAAAACAGAATTCAGTGGCCACTTTGTTAAAACCAAAATATGTGAGGAAACGGGCAAAGAATATTCCGAAATGGTGCAAATGACCATGAAAGTGATTTCCAAAAGGCGACTGCGTGACACTCGGTAAGTCAGTTGTAAGATGACATATGTTACCATGTATCAGGCGAAATACTCGGAATAGTTTCCAAATTTCCAGTCTGCATTCTGTACCCAATCTACAGTCTGCAGTGTGCATTTTGTACCTAGTTTGCATTTCGCACCCGGTTTACCGTCTGTATTTTGTACTGACCGATAGCTAAAATGTGAACTCAGACCATTCACCCAACATCACCCCAGCAGTTCAAAGTAATACCAAGTAGTTTCAACTGTATCCGGGAGTCACCCTTTGGAATTTAATTATCCTCAAAACTCATTCAAACGCAATGTATCCACGACTTCTTCACAATTTCCTTTGATTGGTTCTTTTGATCAACAGATCATTTCAGAATTAGGAAAATGCAGCTAAATGTTTTACAAAATAAAAATTCACCATAATTTATTCATTTTATTTTACTCTTTTTTTTTTCTCATTTGGGCTTTCATATTTTCAAACTGTATTATTTTTTATTGTAGCGGTACATTAAAATTAAGGTCAGAATCTCTGAAAGCTTAAGGAGAGGTACAAATAATTAGAATCACGTAGACAAGATTGCCTTTTCTTTCGTCTTCCTTTTCACTGTGCATTTGCGCAACCAAAGATGACGTGTGTATTACATTGAGATGCATGCAGTCAATGCATTCTACAAGGAAAAGAACTTATGAGTATCTACAGTGTGGCAGTGATAAACCTTTGCTTCGCTGGTTTGCTTCTTGGATTTGTTTCAGGAGTGTTCATGCTGTTAGTCGATGAAATACAGATTATCAAAGCTATGGAGCTTGGACACTGCGTGAAAGTTTTTATTGAAGAGCTTGCAATCAACGTTTATTTCCAGGCACTGTTTCTAATAAGGTCAACAAGATACAGTTTGTTGCAGTGTGGACGAAAGCTCGCCCGAATGACTGTTGAACAAACCACCGCATTGTGCATCACCATTTCGTGGTTAATAGCAAACTTTTCAACATTGACTTACCAAGATAAAAAACACGTGGAATTTCCTTGCAGCGAGGTAACTTTGCTCCTTCCCGCAATATTTTCAAAACATGATGAAGTTGTCAAGTTTAACTGCTGTAACATATCCGGAGACAGCATCGAACAAAGCCAGTAACAGTAGCATAATTGTAAAAAATACGAACGGTCTTAAATTGCAAGCATCTTTGCTTTACTTTGAAAGAATTATTGAAAATATACGTCACCATGTGCCACTGAAATATTTGTTTAGACGCTGAATAAAGACACTCACAAAGAATGTTAGCAATCTTAATTGCGATAAAGCACAGGTAGCCCAAGCTCTCTATATGAACCACACAAGGAACACAATATGGCATATCGATTTATAAGGACTTGTATGGGATTTTCTACTAGATATCGATGGAGGTAGTTAAAAGTGAAAATATTCAATAAAAATGGCTTACCTTATTTCATACGTGTGTTGTTTGCTCCTGGTGTCGATAATCGTCGTAGATAGCCAACCGAAGGAAAATACTCAGTCCCCAATGCACAAAGAATAATTTGCCACGAAAGTTCCATTTCGTCGCCCTCAACTCTTTCGATTAAAGCTTGGATCGATAAGCCGTGCAACCAATCAACGAGCTGAATCGTGAATCGACTCCGAAGTGGGTTCGCTAGGTGTTCTGGGGTCCGTTTTCAAGATAATAATAATAATAATATAAATAATAACAATAATTTAAACATATTTATACAGGACTGCTGCTTCAGTTTAGGAAAGAAAACTGCTATCAATGCAGGTCCTGTTAAAAAAAATAAAAATAAATCAATTTGGAGTAAATTATGAAATAGTTACAATAAACGAAAGTGTAAATTCGGGCAATAATAAATTCTACGAATTATTCAAAATTATTTAAAATCATTAAAGATTTTTGCACCTTTATAAAAAAAGCGCGCTTGGTACATTCTAATTTAACTTTTTCTAAAATAAGACCATCATTATTTTTAGCATTGTAGCGGTGAATGTCGCGAATTCTTACATTAAAATAATTAAAAAGATATCTGGGAACTCTATTTGCAATGCACTCATTAACAAATCTAAAAATATGTGTTCGTCTTCTATAATAGAGGGGTTCCCAGCCCAGTTTAGTCATAGCTTGATCAGTTGTTAGTTTTGAGGCATCTTTGGAGTAGACGATCCTCGCTGCTCGTCGCCGTAGTCGTTCAATCTTGTCACTTTTTCCTTGCCCACATTCATGCCACACAGTATCACAATTATCTAGAACCGGGAGGACCATGGCTTTATAAAGTCTATTTGCAGCTTCTAGCGTTAGTGAAGGTCTTATTCGAGAGAACGAAATGAATGAATGAATGAAAAACTTTATTTAAGCGTCTATGTTTTTAGCTATAAGCTAATGGAGGACACTAAAAAAAATTTAAAAGTCAAATACATTTACATATGTAGATGATAGTTATTTACAGTAGATAATTAAAAATATTATAAAGTTATTTAGTTAAGTTTTAAATTTCAACGATAGTGGAAAGGTCGACTTTTCTTGTGTTCTTCTTGAACGAATTTAGAGTTTCTATCGTTCTTAGGTGTCTTGGTAACTTCGACCAGATGAGAGGTCCCATATATTTAATAGAATTCCTACGAAATCTTACAGTTTCGAATCTTGGCAGTTCGAAGTCACTGTTCCGTAAATTATACTGAGTGTTCTTTATATTAAATAAGTCAGAAATATTCTCAGGTACGAGACTGTGCTTAACTTTAAACATCAAAGTGGCAATGTCATGTAGGCGCCGATTGTTCAACGTCGGTAGTTTGGCGCGACTTAGCAGTTCTTGATAGGACGCTGATCTAGTTTTGTACACCGCCCTAAGTGCTCGCTCCTGAATCCGCTCAAGCTTTATCCGATCCGATGCATTACAAAAGTGCCATACTAGATGACAGTAGGTTAGATGGGGCAGAATTGAAGATCTGTAAAGTGATAGTTTAGTATTACAGGGTATTAAATTGCGTAGCCGCACTAGGACCCGTACCTTTTGACTAGCCTTAGAGCATAGATCACTGATATGACAAGTAAAACTCAATTTTTCATCGATTTCAACTCCTAAAAGCCGTATTTCCCCCATTCTGTTAATAGTATGACCATCAACAGAAAAATTTTGATTATCATTGTCTTTGTCAACATTTCTCGGGTTGATCGTTAATAGCTGGAACTTTTCTGGGTTGGTTGAGAGATAGTTGTTCTTGTACTAGTATAGAGCTTTCTCTCCATGTATCTTGATACTTTGCGCGTCAACGTCATGCTTCTTCCCCGTGACATACATCTGATGGTCGTCGGCATACATGCTCAAATTAGCATTATTTATATGGAATGACATATCATTTTGGAACAAATTCCACAGAAGGGGAGTATACCGAGTATCTTAGATACCTTGATCCTCACATAATCCACGTGGTCATTAAAGGAAAGGGTGCCATCAACAGCGACACCCAAGTACTTAAAAGTGTCCGTATGCTTAATTGACCGTCCAGTGAAGCTCATATCAGTTTCATCACACTTTAGTCTCGCGAACTTTTGGCGGGTGCCGAACGTCATAAATTCCCCTAGGAGGGCGGGGAAGTACAATAAAAACTGTCGATGACAGATAAGCTGTCCAAATACAAAGGCCATCGGAAGCTTGGTTTTTGATTGGTGAATCAAATACAAAGGTAATGGGAAACGATCTGCGGTGGGGTGGCTGGAGCGTGTGTTTTGTTTGTACGTTTTACAGGTCCCAGGGGAGGGCGGGGAAGTAGTTGTCATCTTAAAAACTGACCCCAGAACACCTAGCGAACCCACCTCGGAGTCGGTTAACGATTCAGCTCGTTGGTTGGTTGCACGGCTTATCGATCCAAGCTTCAATCGATAAGAGTTGAGAGCGACGAAATGTAACTTTCGTGGCAAATTATTTTTCGTGCATTGGGGACTGAGTATTTTCCTTCGGTTGGCTATCTAGGACGATTATCGAACATGGCAGAGGGGCAGTTTGGGGGGATTTGAAACGTTCTAACTTTATGTTTTGGGCCAAACACTAAGACCATATCTTAGGTAGTCGACCGCCATGGTTTCCAACCCTCGCTTCTCTTTAAGAAGAGAAAACCAGGATTAAAAAAAATAGCTTCAATCAAGATAAATCGGTAAAATAACGACACCAAGAGCAAACAACACACGATGGAATAAGGTAAGCCATTTTTATCGAATATTTTCACTTTTAACTACCTCCATGGATATCTAGTAGAAATCCATACAAATCCTTATAAATCGATATCCCACATTGTGTTCCTTGTGTGGTTCATATAGAGAGCTTGGGATACCTGTGCACAAAGTAGCCAAAAATAAATAAGCCACATGTTCTATGAGTGACTGAGATATTTAAAGAGTGGTATAAGTCAGCGAAATAGACGAGGCCCTCCCTTATATGGCATCATTTTACCGAACTAAACTGACAGAATCACAAAAGAATAAACGAATCTGTATCGAAGGACTTCGCCTTGATTACGGAGAATGGCTTCTTCAGGCGGCAAAACCTTAGTCATGGCGTCGCTACTAACAAGAAAACCGAAAAGATTTCCATACAGGACAGTTCAGTGGTGGTTACCTCCCCATCCCCTCCCCTACCATGTCAAGTTTTCATTTTCTTTTATCCTTCATGTATCGTATCTCCTGTGTCCCGCAGTTTCTATTGCTTCATTCCATCATCAGTCGTCGCTGAGAAAAAGATGCGGCCAAAGCTGGCATACTATCACATTTTTGGTTTGTTTACAGGTGAGATTCCATCCAGCCTATTGTAAAACTCATTCTTGTTTTTTCTTTCGCGGAATGAAGGGGGTATTTCATCTTGTTTTCAGTTTGATCGACGAGGTAAAGCACCCTATGAGATTGAACTTCTTTCGCGTGGCTCAAAATCGAGGGGCAAGAATTTGATTCCAGGTCATCTTGTTCGCACTGGATACAAGTTTTACTCGTTGAACTTTCACAATCGAACGCACATGCGCACTCACTACACAGACCACTGTCTTCCACTGATAACATGCTGGAACACATGATTACCTCGTTACTGTTTGTCACCACACGATTGCAATCAGAGCACACACTAGAGCATGAGGAACATGTGACGTCGTAGGCGTGGTCGGGGAACGTTTTCTGTTTAACTGAAATGGAAAGTACTTGGTTTGTTGTGGAAGACACTCCATTGACGATATAAACATGCGGCAAATCTTGGAAAGATAAAATTTTCCAGTTTTCGCGCATTTGAGTTCCTCTGTCCACAGTCGCCTTGTCGATTCCCTCATTGGGGCTGGTTATGTCTTCTTCTGTCAGGGCAACAACGTTGATGAAAGCAGGGTAGGGAGGGGATGTTTTGTCGCAGTCCACTAATGGCAGGGGTGTTCCTAAAAACGGATCACAATGTTGATGTGCTTTTCTCAAGGAATAACGTTCGCGACTTCTTCGAAATTTGCGATTACAGCACATTAAATACAGTGGTCTTCTGATGAGAGGATTCCTGAAGCCGTACACAAACGGGTTAATGCAGCTGTTTAGGAAAGCAAACCAATAAGAAGCTAGTCCCAGGCTACGTGCGAAAGCATCCGGGCTTTTCACTTGATGAGCGGTCAAGTACACCATGTACGCGAAGTAAGGTGACCAACAGAGAATAAAAACAATGAGCATCATAAAAACAGTCAGGGCTATTTGACTTTGAGTGGACAGCGAACTTTCGCTGTTGATGCTAGATAATGACATCCTCGAACGGCGAATGTTGTGTTTCTTTACAACCAGAAAGATGTTGACGTAACAGAATCCCATGATACATAGCGGCATAAGGAAGGCAACCACAAGAACCACAAATGAGTAAATGGTTTGACCAATGTTGGCTGGGATTTGAACTCCACACTGAGTTGACCCTAAGGAATGAAGAAAATTTCGAAACCGTCAGCTGCTTTTCCGTTGGTTTATAAACTTTTACACTAAGCTTGCGTCACTCCATAATCCTGCGAAATTTTCGCCCGATAATGAATCAATTAACGATTAATATAGTAATAAAAATTATCACGTTAATAATCAATCATACTTGCGACATTTCGGCAGGCTCATGTTGGCTGAAAATACCTCTCTAAATTAAATTTCGAGCAGTAAAGGAAGTTAAATTCTGATGTATGTTATTGAAAAGTAATCTGATTCATGAGTGCATGAGCAATTATCGAATACATAATCTTGCACTCTTAATTTTACCCCAAACAGCGCTCAAAAACAACCAATACTTATTGCTGATATTTTCAGAAATGATCCATTATGGAAAAGAAATATTTACTTACCTGGCTTAAATTCAAATGCAATGAAACCTGTCAGCGGTAAAGCTGCGAGTACAAGTGCTGTTAACCACGTCATAATAACCATGGTAACTGTCTTCTTTGCCGTTATGACAACCCTCATGGGTTTTACGATGGAAAAGTATTTCTCGATGCTTATTGAGGTAAGCGTAAACAACGACGAAGCCTCAAAAAGAATGTTTACAAACCCATTCAGTTGGCATATGCTGTCACCAAATATCCAGTTACGTGTATAGCACGTGATGATTGAAAATGGCATACAAAATAATGCGACACCCAAGTCTGCGCATGCCTGGTTCAAGATGAACATGTTTGTGCGCGTACGTAGTACTCGAGTGCGGCATATTGTGATGATCAGCGTCATGTTGCCAAATATAGCGAGCAGCATTGTGAGCACCAGGACAGGGGCAAGCACCAAGTATTTCGTACGAGGTTCTCCATCCACTTCATCATTTGAAAGCGAGGAATTCTGTAGTTGCCTAAAATTTAAGTCCACCATGGGTGAGAAGCCTGTAAGTAAAGAGAAAAAATACAAATTTTCAATCAGATTTGAAGAAAAAGTCCCTTAAACCGTTGTAAATCTTTTTATGTCCTTCGCATACCCATACGACGTTCTCAACAGGCAAGGGTTGATTGCTAAAGAAATTTGCATGCACTTGAGCCCTACATTTGAGATATTTATGGCTGCAAATATTTGATATAAAAATTTGAGCGTTGTCAAATATAAATAATAAGGATTTGTAACAGCATATCAAGTACACTTGAAGAAAAAACTGGCCTCTCCGCTTGCTCTGAGCAGTGAGTGCATCACAAACACTGTTCCACAGACGTTTAATCACTTTCTAGCAAATAATGAACGCACATGCTTAAATCGAATACTTACTTTACGAAACAATTGTAAAAAGCAGTCCAATGTAAAAGTGGAGAATGCCTCTGCAGTTAAAAACTGAGGTCTATTCTTTCAACAGTTACGGATACGCAAAAGTCACCTTTGTGCGAATTGGAATAATAGAACTGACTATACTCCCTGCTCTAGGGCAACTGAAAGGTGATCTTAAAAAACAGAAACATTTGTAACTCGAAAATGAAAGTGTGACGACACTAAATATGGGATATTTCCCTCAGCACGGCAACCGCTGGAAAAATAGTTATTTGGATCAAAAGTTTGACTTTATTTAGAGGCGTTTGAATAAAATTTTCATAGGCAAAGTTGAAAATGTAGGATCAAATCATAGGTGCATCATGTTCTGTGTATTCTGGAAATTTGTAACGGCGGGATTATACTTTTGATAACTCGCATTTATCAAACCGAAATTTAAAAATAGAAAACTGTTGTTTTTTTTACCAAACAAGTTTTCAACATGCGAGAAAGGTAGACTTTAATTTGACTGTATGAAAGTCCCTTGAAAATAAGATGCCATTTTGAAATTGCTTACTTTAGCGGGAAAGAGTAACCCAGAAGAAAACTGAAACGAGTATCGGCAAGGTCAGAGCTAGAAGTTAACCCAATTAGTTCACTTTCATTGTAAAGCGTCTGTATCGATCAATATCAAAATGCTTCCAATGCGTTACAAGTATCGGACCAAATTTGCCGGTCCGAGACTTCCAAGTTTTTTCAGGAAAAGCTGGAATTCAAATTGATGTTTTGACAGAAAGCATTTTTGGTCATGCAGGAGAAATCTAAGACGCTTCTCTAAACAAGAGAAATGCTGATTCGGTGAACACTGATTCTAAACTTGTGAACTTTCGATACAAGCGGTACATAACGATCAAAGTCTCTAATTTCTAATTTAAAGACTCAACCGAGGTCGAATGACGACCGAGTTTAATAGCCTGTTTATAGAACAGGAAAAAGTATAACCCAGGCATGCTCACATTTTGTTACAAACGGCTTTGATTTCAAAACTTTCCAATGGCATTTTACGCATTTTGAAAACACTCAATTTCGAGTCTTAGAAAAAAGTCCCTACCTTAGTTTGAAGTTCTAAATACAGTTAAAGTGGACTTGTTCAGACCTCATAGTTTACAGACGTCTTGCCACTATGTTTAGCTGACACCTGAAAATTGAAAGGCATTTTAAATAAACATAATTAACTTCGCGAATAGTTAACAATTCGGCAGAAAGTCGGATAATCGCCTTAATTCGCTCAGAGACACCTTTTGTAGCAGGGTTTAATTAATTTGAGAAACAATGCTTACTGACATATATTCTGACCAGCTTTTGATTGAACTCTGTTTTAAAGAAATCGCTTGTTTGCTTTTCTTGAATAAACTAAGCTCCAACAGTGGACAATACTTCTTAAAGTATGAACCAACCTGTCAAATCATCCATTTTGAAAGATCATGAGCCAATGCTGCATGTAAAGCCAAAATGCTCTTTTATCTCAGGGGTTTTTCCGTCCAAGAGCAGTAATCCTGGGCCTCTAAAACCGAACTTTATAACGGAAAGTTATTCCCGCTCGATCTTTCAAGCCGAATTCTGCATAAAACGCGGAAAATGCAGTTGAGTGGTTGGTTCAGTTGAACAATTTTATTGTTTTTACTTAAAATATATGACTGTAAAAGAAGAAAATCTGCATTTCAATTTCATTCCAAAAATCGAGTTAGGTGATGAAATTGCATTCAACTTAAATTTATCACGAATCTTAGATTAAATTAAAAAAAAAAAAAACATCAATAACCGTAACATGCATGCTCGAAATGAATTGATTAAATCCTACGGTTTAGTAAATTTGACTTAATTGTCACTATGGATTTTTGAGTCATATCATTCACGACAAAATTAAAAACCTCAGTCTAGAGAAAAAGTGAGTGTCTTCGGCTTGTTTTCATAATCAGTAACTCTAGATCTTAAAGCATTGATGCTGAAAGGCAAAAATATTTGTGTACTTGCGGTTCAGACTCAATTTCTTTAAGAATTAAAGCCGACTTATATATGAAGTCTATAACAACAGCTCGAGGTGATCCATAGAAAGATTGTGAACAAGGCAAAGGTAGCTGGCTTTTCAGAATGCTGAGGGAAACTTACCTTCAGTGGTTTTGTTACAAATTCTGATGCCACTCTGTGAATTTGTTTAAAGTCGGATTCTGACGCCTGTTTTTGAAAATGCGCCGATTGTCACCATTTCCTCATCACAATATTTTCACATGAGTCTTGAGTTGCATGATGAAGAAATTCTCGTTTCAAGATGGACTGATTAAAGTTTAAGGATTGAACTTCATGCTGTTATTTTTAAGATCAGAAAACACGACAGTCTTAATTTTTTATTTTTGCTCAAGTTAGTTTGAGTAAACAAATTCCCTATATCGCAGTACTGACATACCTAGATTTCTATTTTGGTTCTTCTGATCAATCATAGTTAATAGAGGGGACCCTCTATTAACTATGGATCAATAGATCGTTTCAGAATTAGGAAAATGCAGCTAAATGTTTTACAAAATAAAAACTCACCCATATTTTATTTATTTTACTGTTTTTTTCTCATAGCGGAAACTAACGTCATTTGGGCTTTCATGTTTTCATGCTGATTTTCTTTTGATTGTGACGGTACATTAAAATTAAGGTCAGAACCTCTGAAAGCTTAAACACGAAGGCGCGCTATAAAAGGAACCTTAGGTCCCACTGGACCATTTGTGATGTAGAACTCTTAGAGTCAAGTCAGCTTGAGCTACAGCTACTCCAAAGCAGTGAACAGCGAGCGCATTCCTTAAAATTGTTTTATGCCTTCATCACAATACAAGAATTTTTGAGATTTGTGTTTCCTTTCTCCAGTGGAAACTGTCTTTATTTGTGGCGGTAAATTTGAGATCGAAGTAGGTGGTTCGCACGTTACTTCATGCCACCATGCTGGTGGAAGTAAACAATAGATATCTCATTAGCTCCTTTTGATCCTCTACCAGCATTTAAATTTGACCCGCACATGTCAACGGTGAGTGACAAATGAGCCTGGGTCTTCCAAGGGAAGACTTCTTTATATAGCGCGTCTTCGTGTTTAATAAATTCCGGAAAAGGAGGAACAATAGGAATCGCGAAGACAAGATTGCCTTTTTGTTCGTCTTCCTTTTCACCATGCATTTGCACGACCAAAAGAAAAAAGGTGACGCGTGCATTGCAGTGAAATGCATGCAGTCAATGCAAGGCAAGGAGTGAAATCAATTACATATGTAAATTAATTTTTTCCTCGTGAAATTGTTATCATAAATTGAAACCATTTCCAACTGCTCGACAACAGAGAATGAATTTCAGCTCGGTAAACTCGTTCAGCATTGCTTTATCCGTTATAATTTTCATCTTGTTCACCTTTACTGTATTCTTCGTCGCTTCAATTATATGCTATGCATTCTACAAAGATAAGAACCTACGAGTATCTACAGCGGTGCCAGTCATAAACCTTTGCTTCGCTGGTTTGTTTCTTGGATTTGTTTCAGGAGTGTTCACGCTGGTAATCGATGTTATACAGATTATCAAAGTTACTGAGCTTGGACACTGCGTGAAAGTTTTTACTGAAGAGTTTGCAATCAGCGTTTACTTCCAGGCACTGTTTCTAATAAGTTCAACAAGATACAGTTTGGTGTTGTGTGGAAGAAAGCTCGCCCGAATGACTGTTAAACAAACCACATTATGCAATAGCATTTCGTGGTTAATTTCTGTTGCTTACGCGAGCCTTGTGACATTTTTCCAGCAAGAACTTAGAGCAGATGTGAACACATATTCTAGAGGGGTTGCCGCAGCACAATTTGCATTCCTCGGCTTTTTACATTTCGGAACCTTGTGCATCTATGCTAACTTAGTAATTTATTTCCATCAGAAGACGGACATCTTACCACCCGATTTTTACAGCTTAGACTCAAGCAGGAGACGAATGGCAGAAAGGAATTTTCGCGTATCGGCCAAGAACATTCAAATGATAGCTTTAATTGTACTAACACTGTGTTCATGTCATCTGCCATATCTTGGATGTATTACGACTGCGATGTTTACTGGGCAGCTGTCACACGATGCTAAAGTATGTGCTATCGTTTTGATGCAGTGCGGGATTTTTGTTAACTTCGTTATCTATGGCTATCTGAACAAGACTTTAAAACGAGTTATTCGACCAATGTTATATCGCTTGGTGGACAAAATCACCCACAAGAGCAGAAGAAGAAAAATCAACGAGCGACTACCGATGAACAATCTTTCTTACAGCAGGTTTAGTTTAAACATTTCCAGCAATGACACCTACGAGTTAACACGCAGTAGACTTGCATTTTTCAACCGGTAATATGCTCCCAGTTTCCAGAGGAACTTAACTGTATTGGCTGAGTATAATGCTGTTCCTAAGTTTCGCCTATAATTTAAGTGGGGTGGTCTTGAGAACCATTAATAATGACACGTTGCACTCGTAGATCTACGTAGGAAATTTTTAAAGAAACAAATACTTATTTTAATATGTTTTATTGAATTTCGTCAATAAAGATTTGAACAGAAGCTCAATAATTGCAGTAATTTACAACTGAAAGAATACGAGCAAATTATTCCATATGCCATGAAGACAATAACGAAGTAGCCGCTGATAGTGGCCGCTCTACGAGACTTAACGCAAATAAACCATGACAGAGTCTCCTACGCTATCAAAACCTGGTTACCAGCCTTCTCGCTTCCTTCACAATCTCAAATAATCCACCTGTGAGAAATGTGGTTACAAAACGAACTAGTGGCTACAAATTATTGACGAATAAGTAAATATTAGCTAAAAACGAAACCTAATTCGTACAAGACATGATTGAGTTGGCTTTTCAAGCCACAAAGCGATAACTTCTTAAAAACCCTACCAAGTATTGTAGAAATAACACCGATTGCATAAGGAAAAAATAGTATATATATGTGATAATTTCTAATAACACGATTCATCTGAAGTATACTATGATTCAGCACTCTAACTAAATGGCCTACAATCTTACACTAGACCCATTACCTATAATTTCCGTCAGACGCCGGAAAACTCTTGCAGTTGGAAAGTTCAACGCGACCATAGGAGTTGAAAGGGTTATTCTATCAACAGTTCCATCGACCCTTTCCACAAGTAGCTGTAGATCTCATTCGATTGATAGCTGACCTCAGACACACCGAGAAATTCACTTTAAGTCACGTAACGCAAAAAAGATACCAGATCTACATCTGTCACGCTGTCTTGACCTTCAGGGCAGTGCCTCACAGTCCTCATCTGTACGTTTTGGTAAAACTGTCATGTACTGTCTTTACACAACCCTAAATATGGCTCTAATCTAGGTGTATTGTTATTTTTTTTTTTACACAATTTCTCGAGTTAAAACACATCTTGGTGTCTCCTGATGGGTTGTAAATTTCCAGCCTTTCGCGTGGGTTCAAGACTCGTTGCTCCTTTCTGGAATGAAGAACTAGAAGATCCTTTTGAAAAGCCTTCATCGTACGAAAATAATTCTGAAAATAGTAAAAAAAAAGATTTATTATTTGGAGGAGAGGCTAAATAAAGAATATATGAAACACACTGGTGATTTTCCACCGCCTCACTGTCTGATTGACTGAATAAATGTCCAGCTGGATGATTCACTGACCACACGCGCGGGCTAATCAACTGAGCGACTGACTAACTGAGCGACCGACTGCCTGACTATCCCCCCCTGAATCACAGTTTGGCCACCTGACTGACTCATCGTCTACTGACAGTCTGACTGACTGACTCTGCGATAAACTTAACTGATTGAGTGACTAACTGGACGACGGACGGGCGGAAGATGGACTGATTTAATCACAAGTACAAACAAAGCGAATCTCACCTTCCGATCTGCTGGCCGATAAGGACTGGGAACCAAGACCGGAATCAAACCCTGAGTCTTGCCGCCCATCGAGTATCTCGAGTACATCTCCTCTGCGCATGTCGTAAAGAACCTGCCGTAGAGTTTTGATGTTGCCATCAGCAGCCTGGGGAGAGAAGAACAAACCCAAAAGATTGATCACCTTTGATGGCTGTACTTCACATTTCATGACATAATAGTAGAACTCTCGCAATTTTGAGCTAAGCGAGCCAGCATCCTTTACACTTATCAAACGCCCAACCCACCGAGGCACAAGGTGGTTTAGAGCGGCGAGCTCAAAATAACAAACTTGCTTTCTGCGGTTAAGTACAGTCGCCAATACAAAACATCCAATACATCGAGCTCGATAAAGTTCACTAACCAACATATTGTTCCCTAGCTGAGCTCGTAAAGATTTTTTTGAAAACATTACTTTCGTTTCCCAGACTTGATGCCACGACGCAAATCACATGGCCCGAGCAGGAACCCTATCAAGCCATGAAGCAGTCCTGTGACGAACAACAAGTAACGACAACGCAATTTGTCCGAACAAAAAGGCTTGAAAATTCTCAAAACGCACCCAGAACAATTCAGTCGGCTCTAGAAATTGATTAACGTGAACTTCAGTGATCATGCACAGATCTCCCCCAGCAATCAAGCAGTTGCTCAAGCTAGCAGAAGCTCCATCCCACTTCCCTTTCTTCAGGACTTCATCTATATTCCATAGTTTTTCTAGGTCTTGGAAATTGGTTTGCAAATTTCCTTCCTTTTTCAAGAACTCAATACTCTGCTTAATGTCACAATTGAAGCTCTTTTATTCTGAAGCAAGCCTCTCTTCCCTAATCGACAATAAAGTGAGGATTTCCTGTACGTTTTTACGCATGCTCACCTCATATTGAGCCAACACCTGTGTAGTTGGACTTGAGTGAATTGCGAACGCATTCTCCAATGTCCCTAGTCCCAGTCTCCTTCCCAATTCACGCCAGTCCGCTCCACCTCCAGTGGTGGGATCTAGTTTTTGAGCCATTTTTCGTCTGACGTAAGGATCCAGTTTATCCATATCACCTGTTGAAGGGTTAAAAAAAAAATGAGCAAGTTTAATCCTTCGCCCTTTACACCTTAACATTAGTAAATTTTAAGCTCTTCGACATGAAAGTCGCAAACTCCGATGGCTTCAGTATGTACTATAATATCCTTTCTCGACCGAACGCAAGTCTATTCTAATTCTTTCTTGCAATTTGCCTTTTGCCGCAAACCCTCTCGCTGCTCAGTTACCTGAAGATTTTAAGTAAATTTTAAAAGCTCTTAGACATGAAAGTCGCAACCCCTGATGGCTTCAGAATGTAACATAATATCGTACCTTGTCCGAGCGCAAGGCCAGTTAATCCACGTGTTAAATCTAGAAGCAAAGAAAGAGAAACTTAATAGTTGAAGTCACCACATAAAGCCGTAATTTTTTGGACAAGAGGAAAGACCTGTGTCTGCACTACGTCAGCTATATGTCAGCGCTGCCCAGGAAACCTTTCTCGTGTACCTTTATCTGCATTTTACTCAATGCAAGATTTAAAGGGAAAAAAACTCACCATCGTCTTGGGAAGGATCCGTACTTAGTGTTTCATCGTCATCCAGGATTTCCTGAACCTAGAAGGACACCAAGCGTTCAGGCATTAATGTGAGCTAGGCTTAGAAAGAGCCAGATATACTTTCTTTCGAGAGTCGTTTTTTTCTTAACCTTACTCCGTGAAAGGGCAAAATATGGAGAGTAAAAACTTGGGCGAAAACTGCTTCTTAAGAGACTTACCTCAGCTACATTTGCCAAGTCAAAAGGTATTTCGTCGTCGCTGTTCTGTACTGTTGTATCAGCCCCAGCGGCAACTAACAGCGCTGTCTGGCCCTTGAGCCCACTGGCTGCAGCAACGTGCAGCGGTGTGTTTCCATCGAGTGTAACAGCGTCGACGTCACAGTTTGCCTGATGAGAATGTAAGACATTAATTATATGTTTATAAAAATCCTTGCCATCAAAACTAATTTTGGTACGCGAAAGGAGCCTAAGACCTCATACGTCAAAGACGTAAAACCAAAATCAACGTAATCAAGAAACCAATCAAAACGATGGTAATATCTTAAGCAACCAATCAGAGTCACACTAAATGGATTTTCGCGGCCTGAAGCGCGGAAAAAATACGAGTGAGGACGTCGCGATTGGTTTTTGCTTTGCAACTGATTGACTGAAAGGGTGGCGCAAGTTTACTGGAAAAATCGGGCAGTAGAGTGAATCTAACGTATCTACTGAAAATCCATAATGTGTTTCATTACTCGATTGTAAAAAGGCCCAAGATGATAAGGACCTGATCATGTTGTTTACCTCAAGAATGAGAAATCCAGCCACGGCCAGATTGTCTTGTTCAACTGCATGATGAAGTGGTGTCTTACCACTAGTGCCATCCTAAACAGTGACAAAATAAATTATTGCTAAGATTACAAAGGATAAATACTTATCTTCCCAAACAAAAACTTGCCATTTTCAATGGACTTGCTAAAAAAACAGATGCCGCCATTCTTATGACAATGAAATCCCTAAGCAACAAATATCATTAACTTGAGATTTTTAGGAATTTTTCTCGCGGTTGATTGTGGAACCAAGTTGTTTAACATAAGAAAGCTGAAAGTGATAAAATACCTGAGCGCTCATGTTGGCTCCTGCAGAATTCAGCAGTTTAAGGACGTCTTTACTGCCCGCTAACACTGCTAGATGCACTGGCGTTAGGCCTGAAAACAGTTTAACTCATTAGTAATTTAAATGTAATCCTTTACTAACCTACCCTTGTTCTAGGGATTATCTCATTCGAAAAAGGGGACGCAAATCACGTATTCAAAACAGAAAGCGCGAAGCAAGATAAGTCATGACCAACACTAAGAAACTTGAGGCGTGAGTAGTCCAGTGGTCAGTGCGCTGGGCTCTGGGTTAAACGGCCCGGGTTCAAGTTCTGGCTGGGGCTTAACGTTGAGTCCTTAAGCAAGACACTTCACTCACATTGTTTCGTCTTCTCGGATAGGACGTAAAGCCGGAGGTCCCGTCTCTTAAAGGGTAAGGGGTAAAAGACGTTAATTTCCCACGCACGAGATTACTGTGTGCTGGATGTCCTTCCCTGGGGTGGGTTGGGTGGGAAAACAGTAGGTCTACATCAGCTTATACAGTTGCCAATAAATTCAACCTGCTTGAACAAATAAACATGATGATGATGATGATGAGATCCCCTACGTCTTCCAATAAGCCTTAGATAAAACTGATTCTTTGGTCAATTCTCACCTTGGTAATTCTGCCAGTTAAGAACAGTTTTTGACACATTATAGTTCAACATTGCTTTCAGACAGACAGCATCTCCGTGCATGCATGCAATGTGCACAGCGGTGTTTCCATGACGATCACGTGATCTAGCATTTGCCCTGGCTCTTAACAGGCAGTCCAACATGCGCGGTTGCTTAGTGATAGCGGCGAGATGAAGAGGGGTCTGTGAAAAAAGAACAAGTAGAGATCTCAAATAGGGAACCATGAACAACCTACAAAATCAAGCTGCCAGCAATTGAACTCATCTTTCGAGGAGGACGTAACAGAGCAGAGAAAGAGACAAAACTGGTATGGAAAGTTATACGAAGTATGCAGAGGATATGGAAATCGAATCTACCAGGGAGCTCAAAATGAGGATACTTGCATTTTGCAATAGTCATGGAGTACGAATCTACTCCTTTTATCCCCTGAAAGGCTCACTAGACCAATTTGTTCTCCATAACTCAAAAATCATGTCAGTTGGAAAGAGTATATGACTGGAGAAAGTTGATTAAAACAAATTCAGATCACTACTTAAGGATGACGCAATATGACTCACTTGTCTCAGGAAATTGTATTCACTGACAAATGACTCTGGCAGGCCAGCCATGATATCTAACAAACACTGGACAACTTCTTGGCGAGCATTTAACACAGCAAGGTGAAGGGATCTGTAACAAAGACGACAACAGGGTCAAATGTCAGTAGATATGCTGGAAATGAACTGTGGTACTCGAAACTTTGTTATTATTTCTCAGCCTTTTGATAAGTGATCGTACGTACGTGTCACCATTGTCATCTTGCACAGCGGTTAAATCCCTCTGAACAGCAAGTAAATACCGCACGTCACCAGTGGCAGCAAAATCGCGCATGGCAGCTGATGATTTCTCGGCAAGATTCCATGCTAATTCTCTGAGATCTGTAGTAACAGCAGCAAGAAGTTAGAATAACAAAGACGATACATCTGCGTAAAAGCTTGGTTATCAAGTAACCAAAGTTGTTATTTTGAGTACCTTTGGGGGAATGTCACCCCAAATCTTCAGACGTTTTGCTCACATTCTCTACAACTAAGCTACAAAGACCTCTGGCGAGCTAAGCCATATACAGAGTACTTAGGTTCAAACGTGTCAAACTCCCATCATACAGCAAAGATCAGTAAACCACGTACACAGCCAAGCTCATCAATGACTTCTCCGCACCTCAGCAGTAGAGACTTGAATATCAAGATCTAGACGCCTTGGGCCCCATTCGGTGAATAAGACTTAGATTTTTTTCTGAGTCATGTACTCGTGCCAAACAAACATCCTTCTTTAAATGATTATCCTATTTCTTCAGCTTCTCTTTTTGAATGAGATTAACACATGTATGCATGAACCATTAATTTATTGAACAACAAACAAAAGTCAGACTAACCTGCTTCTTGCGACTGTCCAGCTGCATTTGTCTGTCCAGTAGAATTTAACTGTGTCTGTCGTGATGAGCTTCCATCTCCTACAAAATTTATAAATAAAAAGATGTATCAGTTATTCAATTCAATGGCCATAATATAGCAGGAACTGTTTTGTAATGACTAATCATCCAAAACTATACTTCATGATAACATTTAACCAAATGAATACTGTTGGTCTTGTGATCTTAAAAAAAAAAAATGCCTACTTATGTAACTTTGAACAAAATGTATAGTACTTAATTGCTACAAATCAAAATTGTGATTTTTTTTTCATTTCACTTTTCTGTTCATTGACTACGACAGATAAGCTTCACATGTGCTAAGTGTTCGTCCCAATATAGAGCACAGACAAAATCATAATTTATATACAAAAAAAAAAAATCCTTCTTTTTTTTCCTTTGATACCCCTGAAATATAACTGAGCAAAATACAAGGCACTATGAAATTTATTGGACACTATTAAACATTACAACGAACAATGATGAATGAATTGTTTACCTTGATTGCCTGACTGAGAAGTTCCTGAGTTTGTATTAAAGGCTAAAAAGCCCATAGGTTGTGCTACGAAGCTACCAAAACCAAAATTAAAGCCGCCACCACCACCTCCTCCTGCCCCACCCATGCCAGGGCCCCCTCCTGGCCCACCACCACCAAAGTAGTCAGAGAAATGCGGGATCTTCTTTCGCCTTTTGGCACCAATTTGCTCTTTGTCTGATCAGAAAATGAAATAATTATCACTGATTGTAAATTTTGCAACTACTATTTATGACAAACACTGCTGATTGGTGTTGCCAGACTGAGATTGCCCCGGAAATTAGGATGGACCTAAGAAACTCTCCAGCTAAAAGCATGCAAAGTTCCAAGTAGGAATTGCAAAACTGACTTAAATTGACAGTTTCAAGCTCAAAAATTGATGACAATATGGCAAGTGAAATAACCACAAGTCATAACAGCAAGCTTAAGTTCAGCTTAGAAGAAGATTCAGTGAAACCAATAAGTGTTCATAAATTTACTTTTGAATAAAAATTTTAAGGAGCATGTCACGATACTTTAAATGATATTTTTCCAAATACATGTTAACCAGAATACCAGGATAGGCATCCTCCAATGAATAATCTGATTCTCCTAAAAATAACCTCATGACATACCAAACAACTGTGGTTGATAAGTGAATTCCACTGGGTCACTTGTCTCCTGATCAGACTTTCGCCGTAGCTCAAGTTGTACCTTCACAGGTTGCTCAATAGCTACATTCCAGTAAGCAGGAGTTTTGAAAACAATTGCAACCTGAGAGTGGGAAGAAAAAGGAAACAAAGCACAAGTCAAAAATGACATGAACCTTTACTCTAGGGAATCTATGCTACTGGGTTGCTAGCATTTTACTCAATATTTACTTACGTATTGGGAGGCGTGGTGCCCTTACGGTTATTGCCCTTGCTGGAGACATCATATTGTGTTATTATTTAAGACACTTTACTCTGACTCACAGTGCTTCTGTAACCCTGCAATAGACTAGCATCCCATCCAGGGGGGAGTAGAAATACACCTAGTCGCTTCATGCTGCAGAAACTGGAGTTAAGCCCCAGCCTGAAGGGCCACTTGGCTCATAAACAGACTTTGCCTTACTTACATGTTACTGGAGAGGTTTTATTTTGGGCACACACATACTCTTTACAGTGACTAACAGAAAGCTTTGAGCTCTACCATAACAGAGCAGCAGTCTCTATTTCACAATCACCTGTCTATGAACATCTGTAGGGGCAAACACTCCACGATCTTCCCACGTTTTTTTCCCAGTTTCCATTTCAGTTTCATAGAATATAACCTCAATATCATCTGCAAGACAAAGCAAGATGTCATGTCATGTCAATTTTGGCCTAATGAAAAAATATAATTTTTGTATCGTTAGAAATTCACCCTTGCAAAACTGAGAACTTTAAAATCCTCAGCAGCACCATCTGACACTCACCTTTTTGTACTTTATCACACAGCAAGTACACCTCGTCAGATCCTGAGACACATCCAGAGTTGCGATCCATGCGGCAAATCTTTAGATTTGAGGCTGATGGGGCCTCTACAAAAATAAGTGAATCGTATTAACTTCTTGACCTCTAGAGGAGATTCAAATTAAAGTTTTCCAAAGAATTGTGAAAACACCGAGGTTTTAAATGATTGATGGACCTTTTAGCAAGTTTCTCAACCGTGGCTTTTTGAAGTAATTAGATCTTTTTTTTCAGTGCTTAATATGAGCTCTTTTGACAGTATGCCAAAACTTGAGGTTTCGTTGATATTTTCCCCTTAACCCTTAAACTCTCACAAGTGACTGAGACAGAATTTCCCCTTACGATAACAATACAATATCAAGCAGACAAATTATAGGAATAAAGAAAAATGTAAATTAGGGAGTCAATGGTTGATCCAATACTGAATTCTCCAAACAAACATCATAGGAATTGTATGGCAGACTAAAAGGAGTATTACTAATGTGATCTTGGGAGAGAAAGGGTTGAGATTGTTAACAACATGGTATAAATGAATAGGGGTTAAATATATCTTATTAACCAAGCACGAGGGCCGTACTGAGAGAATATCAGCCCGAGGTCTTGACAGTACGGACCGAGTGCAGCGAGGTCTGTAGAAAAAAGACCGAGGGCTGATATTCTTCCAGTACGGTCCCGAGCAAGCTTGGTTAATAAGAGATTTATTATACGACTGAAGTTCAAAGGGACACAAGTGCGGTATCGTTCGGGACCATTCGGGACAGTACCCCGTCCAATACTTAGAGAATATTGGACCGGCAAAGGAGCATTTTGATTGGTTGATTTTAGTTATTGGCCCGCTGACTGCCCGAGTCGTGCAATAAACTCTGTTATTAAATAACTGGCCCTGAGCCTTAATTAACCAAATGAAACAACAGTCAACATAACTCACTTGAATCATAAACTGGGTTGGAGATGCAGGGGTGTAAAGCTTTTGTAAAAGCACCACTCTCATCAGGAAGAAATGCTTGAAAACACAGCCTGACAGCATTCAAGTTCATACTCTGCTTTTGTTCTTCCACCATGGTACGAACCTTTTGTGATTCTTCCTCTGATGGAATAAAAAATGAAAACATCAGGAGACTTTATTTCCTGGCAAGACATTACAAGTTGTTTTTAATCTTTTCAAATGCTTAAATTTCAAGATCCTACCACTAAAGTATTATTCACTCGACACAATCTGATTACCAAATGCACTTTTTCAGACAATAAGGACACATTCACCACCAACAATATTGAAAATGGGCCATATTAATGGTTTCAATTCCACATCAGCTAATGGCAGATTCACAGCACAAGAAAATATCGTAAGAATTCATGAAATATCTATCACACCTGCCACAGCTTCTGCCAAGTGTTTATCAAAAGAACTTCTGTCGCCATCGACATGGTCTCCTAATACTGTCACATCAAACCCTTTGCCATCTGCTGATGTCAGGGCATTTAATGTTGCTGTGTGAAGTGTCTGCATCTTGATATATCGATCCATGAGCACTTTACCAACCATTTTCTTTGTGACGTGTTCAATACCAAGATTGGGGAACCTAAAAGTCACCAAGGTAATGAAGTCAGCATAGCTTGCTAAATCAAAACAAAGTTTGTACTGTTTTGAAAGACCATCATGAAGTGTAAATATGTCAACATGAATGCCACTTTTTCCTCACAACATCAATTTCACTCCTTTTAAAAGAAATCTTTATCCCTTGGGCACACAGTGTTCATCATTAAAACTTTAAAGTGTTAGATCTGACCTAAATAAAAAAAGGCTTAAAAAAAATTTTGCTTTAATACTTCTTTTTAGCATTCTCTCAAGTCAGATCCAACATTTTGAAGTTTTAAATCTTTACCCCACTATCTTGTTTTTCCAAACTGTGGTAATACATCAAACAATGCATAAAAAAAGCTCTGTGTCTTTTGATAGACTCAGTGATTCTCCTTTCAAATTTTCTAGTTATAGATATTGTACATTCCCCTAAAAAAACTGAGGAAGAAGAAGATTTAGCATAAACTACTCACGTTGCTGTCATTCCTTGTTCTGGGCCAATCTGTACTGTTACAACTCCACCAGCAGAGTTCTTGCCAATCAGACTGTGTGCATGAGGCATAGGAGGCTCATCTACAGTCACTAACGATACCACAATACGCGCAGGGCCTTGGTAGTTACACAGCTGAACAGAAGGATATGATTTTTTTCCTTTCTCAGAATACTGCCCTGGTAGACCACCATGAGATGGGCCCTCACAAGGATAACGGAAACGGAAACCTCTCTGTGAAAGCAAATATTATGGTTTGGTATTGGTCAATCCTGCACATGTAATCATCTGAGTGTGTGAAAATGTCGGTGAGAGGAATTGTTTTCATGACCAATACTAAATACATGTTTTAAAAAATTGTGGGGAAAGTCAAATTCAAAGTTGAGTAAAAAGTTTTTTTTATCCTTTTTCTTCACCTACTGAAGGTTTTCATTTGGTCTGCAAGAAGAGATTAGTCAGTTGTTCCAAAAAAAGACGTTACTGGTTGTAAGACTAGTGGCACTACTTAGTTTTCAATCTCTAGGTAGAGTCATCTACTTTAATAGAATTGGTTACCACTCAGGCAAGTGATGAATATCTCAGGGTAACAGTAAGGCCAACTCAACCAAAGAGAAGTCAGTTTATCTCTCAAAATCAAAGATTTAATTTAATCAGAGGTCTGAGATTGCTCAGCCCAAATGTTACGATAACAATACCGTGCTCACCTGTTTAGGTTGTTCAAGAATTTCCATATAAGGTCCTATGAAAATGCATGATGAAAAAAGTTGCAATACTTAGATGTAACATATTAGTATCAATATTTTTCTAGAATGTTTTTCACACCCTCTTTAAAAATTGTTTCATTAAAATAGAGCGAGTAAATAAACTGAACTGCTTCTGCATATACTATACCTTTACTACAACTGATTCCTATTGAAAATGACAAACTTAAACTAAATTCAAATTGAAATTCAAGTCTCTTCAAGTTTGGCACAATTATCAAACAAGTCTCTGATTTTGTTATAAAAGTACATTTGGGTTTAATCTCCTATCCACACCAAGCCACTTTCCCAGGGACAATTTTGTTACAAATATTAGAGGATGTCAACACTTGCAATAACTAGTTTGGATAACTGAGAAACAAAGAATGATTCAAATTCTGAGGATTTATGTTACTACAAACAGTAATGCATAACGCTGGAGAACTAAGTTACCTTGGTATGATGCTGTGGGCACCTGCAATGCTGAGATGTCAGGTAGATATCCTGGTGTCAGGAGATCCATCACAAAACTGTCCGTAAGAGTTTCACCAATCTGCCTTTCCGAGTTGGTTGCCATGGTAGCAACTGGTAGAAATGAGGCTCCTACAATTTTGATGTATCTCTATTTGCTAGTTCTAAAAAATGGCAACACCATTTTAAATAAGTAATGAAACTTCTTTAAGTCACAGTTAACGAGTTGTTATATCTAAAGAAAAGTGAATTGTCAAAGAAACCCAGAGACAAAGTTAAGGGATTGTAAAACAGAATTCACTGTGACCGAGGAGAAAATCTATCATATGAATGTATTACTTTATTCATTCATTCTTTTCAATCATTCTTTTATTCACACTTATTCTACTAAAAATACAACAACGAGAAAGAGAAAAAGTAGGAAAAAAAAAAAGAAGAGAGTTCTAACTATACATGTTTATCTGCATAACTGCATTTTCCATAATTTATCTGCATTTTTTCAGTAACCTTGAAATATTTGGTCAGATACATGTTCCACTTTGTAAAATAGAGCTTATATTCACAATTTACCAAATGATCAGAGCAAGATATGATGTGAAAAACTCATCAGTCAATCAATACACATGCTTCTTATCACTGTTTATGAGCAAACCTCCTAGTAATCAAGATTACATTGAAGATCCAGTTGTTTCTTAATTACAACCTCACAAACATGATCATAATAAGTTTTGGACTCCATTACTTAATTTGGAACAAGAAATAAGCATTCTATCATTGTAAACGTATTTAGTAAAGGCTGTATCTCGTAGGACCATTAAACCAAATTAACATAACTACAGACATGTAGATGAAAATTAACTTAAAGTTAAGTAAAAGTGATTTTAAACTTGTTAGTTTTCTCTTCTCCTTTATTCAGAGTACCTTGCAGTAGCTTTTGAGCAAAGAATAACACAAACTAAACTTTTTTGTATTTATTTAGCCCTGAAATTATTTCAAACTACAACATGTACATGTATTTATGTCCATGTATTCATTTACGTTTAGTAGCTAGATGTTGCAAACGTATCAAGTTACGTTGCCCTTACATCACTGAAAATGCCTCATAAAACACACATTTAATGGCGAAATGGGGTTCAAATTTAACTTTAATACAACAGGAACCATCCAAGGTTTATCATGTATGTATCATGATCAGTTTGTCACAAGACATGAGAGCGCTAATTACCCTGATCAGTCAGCGTCCTTTTCAACATAGTAGTTACAGTATAAGATACGACACATTGAACAAGGCTAAGAAGAGTGAGAAAAAGGATACGAAAAAATCTTATCAACATGCTGATTAAGCACATGTTTTAGCACTGATCGTGACTAAGACATGCACGAAGGCAACTACATAAGCGCACTTCGCTTACGATTAAAGTCTAACATTTTCGAGGCTGAAATCATATTAGCATGAGGCTTTCACGTTTGAGCGTGCCGTACGGCTGTAAAAAAATGTTTCAGAGTTCAATGAGCTTCAGCCATTTCGCTCTACAAACAGCCAATATTGGAGAATAATTTCCTCAAAGGGTACTATTGATTCAAATGACATGAGAAAGCAAAGAAAACAAGATATATAACGAAGACAAGCTACAAAGATGCCAAAATAAGAGAAATCCGCCCACCTGATAACTTTGTCAGCCTTTTATCCTTAAAACTGTTAGATTTTCTTTCTCTTGTCAACTTTTAGAATATAGACACAACTGAAATTTTCCACCAACACATGTGAAAACCGAAAGAATCGGTTCAGTTTATAGTCTCCATTCCGCCCGACCAAGGGACTTCCCCGTTCCATTTCTGCGCTTTCTGATTGGACATAAACGAGCATGTGATCAAATTTGCTCGGTGATGCAATGACGCATGATTCAAATATAACTTTTTTGCGCCGGAAGTGATGTCGTTCAGAGTTTCAAACAGCAAGTAGAAGGGAATTTTCCCGTACTTTCAATATAAACAATTCAAGCAAAAAAGCACCTAGTCGTGTATCAAACTATCTGTGATGTAATGAAAATTATGCTTATAATCTTCAGGAAGTAACAATGGTTACTGAATGTTCCTTGAAAATGTCCCATCAATAAAAAAAGCGAATTTGTCTTAGCCTGAAAAGACTAAAAATGAAAAAAATAAAATAAATGATAAAAATTGAATAAAAAGTAGAAAATAAAGTTTAAGCCGTGCTCTTAGAATATACCATTTGTAAGAGTAACTTTACGGAAACTTATTGCTATCAAGTTCGTGGTAAACGTTTCGCATCTATCTACTCTGTCCGGAGTGGCTTGCAGATTTATAATATTTAGTGTCCCCATAGAAATGTTGCTTACAGCAGCGAAATCTGAAAATATCAAAAAAAGGAACAATTTTAAGTCATGTAATTTGACGTCAACCATTATTCTAGTACTCTTTCTATGTCGATTTGTGTATATCAGCTTTGTGCCGCTCTGTTAAAAGGGTACGGTCTGAAAACGGCATAGCTATTGACCACTTTGAAACTCCACAAGAGCGAATAAACGTACTTGTCTTTTTAACTCCAAATAGAAACAGAGAGAGAGAGAGAGAGGGAGAGAGAGAGAGTAGTGCAACCAGTCCAAAAGGTAAAACAAAAGCTGAATCTTTCGTGTGTATTTTGTCAGAGATTGAATTTTAGGCACTAATGCAAAGCTTAACAAGGTGTGATTCGGAAACCAAATGTGCCGTTCAGAAGCAGGTCCAGGCCTGAAAACGGATGTGGGAAATGATACACTTTGGTCTGAAATAGAGTTAGAATATGGCAAGGCGAGCTGAGGACCCTTTCCCAAGAATTCCGCGGAGCAGCCGAAGGGGGGGGGGGGAGGGGGATGAAGGAATTTGTGAGATGAGCACATAATCTTCTCTGGTATTTTTGGATGATTCAGCTTTCGATGCGACTTTGTAACCACGACTTGTCGACCTCGCACATTTTCAGTTTCGTCGAAGGTATGGCTCGTTCCAGGCGTTCAATGGCAAGACTGTGACACCAGCGTCATCATTGATGCGCACAATTCAGCGGATCGAGAAATCAAGGAAGGGGGAATAACCGCTCGGTCGCTCGATTGAGAGCCTGGGACAGACTGGCCACTCGGATGGAAAAAGCATCCTCAAAAACCTTCACGAAAGAACTAGAAACAGGAGCAACAACAACCGTTAACCCAGCAAAACATCATTGCAGTGGAGCCTGGAACTGAACAAGAAGTGGCTTCCAAAATCCATCAGCAAGAATAGATCATTTTCACTCTTCGCAACGAAAAAATAAATCCAAAACTATTCAGTGGATAAGGTCAAGAAATTTTAATTTTTTAGGAAATAGTAAGGAAGACACTCCTTCGAGTCTTGGGCTTTCTCTTTTTTCCAAACCTTAGATATTGTTCGAATTGTTTTGCGCAAATTTAAGTACGGAGCCACCATGTCGGTGCACCTCTTTAGTGCACCAACAAGGCGGACGGAAAATAGTATATACATCTGGGACTTACTTGAGCTGTCTAGTCCACTGAACCAACAAATATTAACACAAGCACTTTTCCTAACACTTAAATTCCTGAAAAGGCTAAAAATCACTAGATAAGTGTATATTTTTCGAAAAACACGATCGGACAACTCTGAACCTCAAACTGCGCTAGTGTCCAAACCAAGCACGCTATTGAGCTGAAAAGTTAAAAACAGATATGAATTTAGACCCCTTTATGCCTGATGCGGATAAACATTTTCGTGGCCTTTTAGTTTTAAATTTTGGAATTTGATGACGTCACGTTAAAACGATCTATTGAATGGCTTAACATTGGAGAAGTGCTCGTAGCTGCCAAACTTCAAAGAATACTATTTCAAAGAACACTTAAATGAGAACAGGACGATCAACAGCTACTAACAAATCGGAACGGCTTTGCGGTTTAATTGTGGGCAACCGCTCCCGTCACTGAAGAACTCTTTCCAGATGTCCCATAGACGACTCCATTTGTGGCGCTTCTCAGACCCTGTCCACACGTTTCCGGATATTTTCGAAAACGGAGATTTTTTTCTCCGTATTCGAAAACATCCGCGTCCACACGAGCCATAATACAATCGCATTTGCCCGTCCACATGTAAACGCGAAAAATACATAAGGAGTATGCACAGGCTAGTGGCGCATACGCTCTGTGATAAGAATGACGGCTGCTTTATTTCAATGTGGGTTCCATCTATGGCACCCAAACACTGTGGAAAGCCATGTGCTTTGTGGAAGTTTTTTACGTGTTGTTGTACTTCACTGTCAGATCCTGGGAGCTTGATATATGTGGGGCCTAGGTACAGGGTAATTGCTCTGCACACTTTCCGGACGATTTTCGATACAACTTGGCGAGATAATCCGAAAGCATTGGCAGTTTTTTTCATCCTTTCTATCATCACCAAGGTAGTACAATGTCAGAGCCACTTGTTTTTTTCACATCAACGGCTGATCTCATGATGGTGTCCTCTCCTTCAATATATGGTCTCAGCTGGCCTGCTAATTTGTAGAGGGACTCTTTTGACATTTTAAAATTCTCCCTCTACTCCTCGTTGATGACGATTCCGTTAACGAAGTTGTCCCACCACGCACTGGTTCGATCCGGTCTTATCCAAAATCTCCGAGGCCGCCTGCAAGCTCGCCGATTTAGTCGTTTTAATGGCGCTGTTTTGGTTGCAGGAAATGAAATAAGACGCATAATACCAAGCTTTCTCCTTGCATAGTCACCCTGTAGGTTTGTGTAGGCGACCTGTAGTTGTAGAAGGGTAATAAAACTCGAGATAAGGCCAAGTAAGGGTGAAACTAACATTGGGTTGATCGCCGCAATGTTAATGATAATTTGTGGCCGAGTGCACTGGACCCTAACTTTGACGTCATCGTATTCGAAAACCTTTGTTTTCGACCGTCTACACGAATACGATAAATCTCCGTTTTTAAAAATCTACAGTCTGGAGAACGTATTCAAAAATCTCCGTTTTTGTCGCCAAAAACGTCGTTTACGTGGGGACGGGAGGTGCAAACGGAGAAAAAAATCTCCGTTTTCGAAAATATCCGGATACGTGTGGACAGGGTCTCTTAGTTTAATTAATAGGTCCTTGCAAAGGAAAATTTGTGTATCTTAACTTCAATTTAACTTAAAGGTGAACTGAGAAAGTTCCCGCTTTCTAAAAGACTATTTTTGTTTATACTTTAGCCGAAAAATTTCGTGAGATGGAATGAAGCTAAACAGCGAAATAAGAGACTTCATTCGTAAGAAACCTTTTATAACACGTATTTTTGTAGGAAAAAGTATTTTATGAATGAGGTTTTGTTTTTATTTCAGCTAGCTAATCAGCCAAGGTGATGAAATAAGAAAATTGTGGTAACTAATTGCGTGGTTTGCCTTTGACGGTTTGGTGATCGTTGCAAGATACTATGATAATCTTCCTCAGTCTTTGTAAAAGGTCTGAAACGAAAGTACTGAAAGTGCCGACAATGGAATCTCTTAATGAAAACAGTGAATATTTCATGATGTTTGGGGGAATTATAGCCCTTCACGCAATCAACAGTTTTCAACAACATAGCTTGAGATTTCATTCAAGAATAATGTTAACTTGTAAACATTAAACTGCTTCTTAGAGACAGAAGTCTAATGTGTTTACACTTTTAATCGAGATTGTAACTCCGGTGACGAGATTCTATGCGAATCTTAAGCGTGGTTAATTAATTGAAAACTTATAGCGATTGGTCTGTGGTCAAAAAACAACTGAACTCTCTCTAGGAAGAAAAATAAATTAAAAAAGCAAAATAGGCAACTGTGACTCATTTATAATCGTCATTCAGCATGAAATTAAATCCGAAAACCTAGCTGGCGAAACTTCTCGCGTACGACTTGGGTGTGACATCAATTTCTACAGTCGCTTATTTAGCTAAAGTGGTCGCTTCTTCCAAGGCGAACGAACGTTCTTTCCAGTGTCTCGAACAATGAAAGCTGGTACAAGAGATATTTTGATTCGCTTCACTTTGGTTGGTTTGTTTTTATTAATTGGCGCTGCAGTTTTTCAAGTCCTTGAAGGCACAGACCAACACGAACGTGTCATGGAAGAGGAGGCCGACGAAGCAACTTTGGAAAAAATGCGAACAAACTTAAGTGTGAATATGTCGAAAGGGGAATTTGACGATTTAGTGAACAAGCTTCATAAATTTTATGAAGATCATCACCAAAGAGCGTCAAGCTATCAATGGACGTTTTACGCTTCCCTTTATTTCTCATCGAGTGTTATAACCACAATCGGTAAGGTCTAATGTTTTCATTATCAGTTTTCAGCTACAGAGATAGCTTAACACCCATATGATTACTTTTAAGGGTTTTCGAAGGATCCCGTGGGTATACATTACTCTGAAAACTTCCTGTCTACGCGGTTGTTTACAATTCGGAAGAAAGAAGCACAAATTGAGTTATTCTCTTTAAAACTACCAGAAGCGGGCGTGCTAGTTTGAAATCGCGAGGCCCACTTTCAGAACAAGTACTACTGATTGCAGAGGTTATGTTTGAAACAAGCTAAGTAGACAACACTAAGAATTCCACATTATGTCTAAAGCTCATTCGTTAGCTCATTTGTCTCACTCTCTTCCTTAGTTTTTGCTTTCAAATTGTTAAAATAGCCCGCTGGTAATCTATTTCGGGCGCGTGAATACTTATGTTGCTTTGATCATTCAAGTTTCTCAAGTTTATCATTCTTTTCATTGACCGTTGGATTTCAGTATTGGGAGAGAATTGGAGAATGCTTAAACGACAGTTACAGTCTTGCATTCGATGTCAAGATTATAGTACTTTTAGTAACAGTAAATTGTTCAATCACCAATTCACTTTTATGATCGATCGGCCTCTCGATAGACCACCAAGAGGCAAATTGGTACGTCAGTTTGAAAGTCAGTCAGTTGGTCAGCTAGCCAATCAAATCGTAAGCCAGTCAAAGTCAGTCCCTTGGGAATAAGTCATTGTTTATCCCCTGGGAGTGGGGAAGGGAGGAATAGAGGCTTCTTTTAAAAGCCGGGGATCCTATGGTTTTCAGGGTGAACAGAAGGGGAAACGGTCTTCGCCAACATATTATTAAGTGGAGTCTATAGAAAACTGACCCCAATAGCCCATTTCCGAATTACCCTTGGCCTAATTTTCAAAACGAGTCTTGGTGCTCATCCTTTCATATGATAATAAGTTTTCATTCACGTGCAAATTAAACTCATTTTCACAAGAATGGTTGAGCACCGGGCCTCGTTATGAAAAAGAGGCCAAGGGTAATTCGGAAATGGGTTATTAACTGAATATTATAGAGCCAAATGGAGGATCAGGTAAATTTCATCCGATAACTTACACCCCCCCCCACCCCTCTCAAGCAAAAAATAAAGACCGGTCCCTTATTCGGTCATTCACTCAGTCACAGTCAGTCGGATGGTTAGAAAATTTTAATTCAGATTGGTATTCAGTCAGTCCATTTATGGGTAAGTCATTCAGTCAGTTGGTCGGTCGGTTGCACGGTCGACCGTTTTTTTTTTTTTATTTATTTGGTGGTCCAATCAGCGAGTTCGTCGTTAAACTATGATCCCGGTTCACCGTCAGTCAGTTTTGATACCCAGCTATTCACACCGTTCAGTCAGCTAATACCTAGCCTATTACGTTAGTGTGAAAGTCTGTTTACTGAGCCAAGTGGCCTATCATGCCGGCACTTTACCCCAGTTTTCGTGGCATGAAGTGACTAGAAGTATTTAATTCTACTCTCCCCTGGATGGGATGCTAGTCCATCGCAGGGTTACCCCCCTGACCGGCTGAATTCGCCGGTACCCATTTAAACACCTGGGTGAAATGAGACACTGTGAGAGTAAAAGTGCCTTGACGAAGAACACAACGCAATGTCCCTGCCCAGGGCTCGAGCCCAGACCACTCGATCCGGAGTCATGATAACCATGAGTCCACCGCGCCTCTCTATTTCGTTTGTGTATTGACGCTCAGTTTTTTGATTTCAGGTTATGGTCACATGGCTCCTTCTACATTTAGCGGCCGGCTCTTTTGCGTTTTTTATGCATTGTTTGGAATACCTCTCTGTATGTTGGCATTGAAATCAATTGGAGAGAGAATCAACGAATTGATCGAAAACGGTTTCATTTTGATCAGTTCAAAGTTCCAGCTACAACAAAACAAAGGCATTAAGATTAAAGTGTTGCTAAGCACTGCTGGCTTGGTCCTAGTCCTTCTCATGCTAGGTGGACTGCTGTATTTGTCAGAGGGCTGGAGCTACTTTGACGGAGTATACTACTGCTTTATAGGTAAGGCTTGCGTTAGTAAGTATAGGAGAGATATTGGTCTAATAGCTCAGAGCACAAAGGTCCTTTCAACATACCATGTTATGTCAGGAGCTCATTACTTATTGGCTCCAAGGCTGATGATTACCCATAACTTTCAGACAGATGAATTCATTTGCTCATTCAATCATTCTTCCATTAGTTCATTAATTCAGTCATTCAAAAGCTCACTGTGTCCGTATGAATAACTTCTTGAAAGCACTGAATATTACCATTCCTGAACCATTCAAGAATAGAAATGTCCAGGTTTATTCTTTGTACATTTATAAAGTACTTATAAATCACCTTTTATGTTATCAGCTTTAAGTACAATCGGGTTTGGGGATATGATACCTAGAAAAGGCCAGGAGCCTTCATCCGGGATACAGACGCTGGAGCTAGTCGTCCGGGGCTTCTACATCGTACTAGGCCTCGCTCTTGTGTCGAGTCTACTCTCTGCAGTTGTAGCGGCGGCTGAAGTATTGAACAATTGGAACAGCTTCAAAAAGACAAAAGGTGCGTATAACGATTCACTAGGAATTTTACGACAAAGTTCGAGTGATACCGTTCCAATATAACCGTACTCCTTTTCCTTTCCTCTTATAATAACCAGGTCTTTGCTGCCACAGAAGGACGGATGCAAATATCACAGAGGAACTGGGTCCAGCATCCGAGGGCTTGTACACGGTATCTCGCAACCTGGAAAATATCGTGTTTCCTTCAGTCATTCCTTTCAGACGATTTGCTTCAGATGGGTCTACACCACTGATCAATGATCCACGCTGGCTCTACTGAGCTTAAGATCTGACTAATGGCAACTAACTAGGGGGTGACAGTAAGGTTGTATTTTGTGTGTGTGATCTGCAAAGGAAATTTTATATCTGAGTGTGGAGAATGATTTTCTAAGCCCAAAGGCTTAGAAAGGCATAGATGGCATTAACGAACTTCCTAGAGTTAGGCATCATTTGTTATTGTGAACAGATTAGTCCTGAGAACTTAATTTGATTTACAGATTAGTTTGATACACTAAGGCGTTTAACTGTTAATCGAGAAGTGTTGATAGACGACGTTACTAAAAGCGGTACTTTGTAGTTTTATTGAATCGTGTTAAATACCAACATTAGCGGATAAAAGAATCTGAAATATCCGTAGAAATTGTGGACAAAAAGGATAATTTGATGATGTTGTAGCCGCTTCCGAAACAGCATCATCTTACTGCGTCGATAGAGCTCCTCGTGTAATGTGCTTGTGACGTGTAACGGAAATTAGAGGAGCAGCCTAGCTGGCACATGTATGTTCAGTGTTTTTTGGTAAAAATTGATAGGACGGTTGACTCTCACTGTTTGTAAAAATTTTGCTTATCAGTTGGATACTTTTTCAAATACTCTCTTAAGAGACCAATGCTAAAAATGTTACACGACGACCGCGCCCATTATTGGCTTGCACAGAAAGTTTTGCTTCAGTGAGCGACAGGTCAAATACTGAAGTTGTCCTCTATAGTCATAAGAGACGCTGATCTAGTCCCTGAAAACCATGTGATCCCGCCCTAGTCTCCATGCATGTCAAACTAAAAAAGGCAATTGACACAAGGTAACACAAATAAACCTTTACCAAAAGTATGTTTAATAATTTGTACTTGTAATGTAGCCTACAACCTATTTACACTGAGTTGATACAAAAAGATTTGTAGACATCTCTTAATATTTTGAGGTTAAAATAAAATGTATGTTTAATTGAATGAGTTTTGTTTTCTTTCCACAACACTACCTAGACTACTACAAGGGTTTAAATATTTCTATTTATACTGCCCGAGAAGTCCGTAACGAGACACCGTCAAACCATCACCCACGCGCCGTGCTACAACTATCAGTATTTCTCTTTTATTGAGTATATATGATCTCACAAGACTCAAAAGAGTTCAAAATAATAATTGTATAATTTTATATATCTATGCAGTTTTAGACAGACGGCCCGCTCTGCCTATCGTTGCACAAGTACACTGTTTGTCCTCTCAGAGTTCAAAGAGAAAAAGACTCTTCTTGCCTATTTTGTCTAAGATAATCCGCAATACAGTCTACTAAGCTTTGCATAGAAAAGCTTGGAAAGGCTTCCATGAAGAAACAAAAGCTCATGAAAATAAATCACTCGAAACAAAACAAAACAAAACAAATCATTTGTTTTCAGGGAGAGATGAAACTGCGAAGAAAGCCTTTAGAGCCCTGAAAGGAAAAAAGTAATTTTATGTTTTTAAAAAGGTGACAAATTCAAACATACGTATCGTTAAAATACATTTGACGTTGACAATTTCTTACTTGGAAAATTTAGAATTCCTTCTCAGAGAGGTAGAAATATGGGTTTATCTAAGGATTCCTCTTCAGAGAGGTAGAAACATGGGTTTATCTAACTAAACAATAATACCTCTGAAAGAAAGAAAGGCAGTTCTGCGTAACATTTCTACCAAAGCCACGAAGTAAAAAAGAGCTTTTTCCAACATCGCTTCAAGTAACTGGATGTTTAGCTTACCTAATATGTTCCGTTAAACCGCGGAAACTTGGCCTTCTTCTTCTGTGAAACGAAACAAAATGAAAAAAATCAAAACAAAGGAAAATAACTGTCTTATTTAAAAAAAATTGTTTTGAGAACCTCATTCTACATTCACAGGTCAGTATACAACTAAACTTCCTATTTCGGATAAAGGAACATCTTCTACGAACCCAGCATGAATGGATTGATCTTGCTGAGTATTCATTCCAGACATTTTCAACCGCGCGATCTCGGAAGATTTCGAATGATAGTAGAGTACGTTGTACAACGAATACAGAAAACACGAGGGCCTAGTAAATGGCCTTGCTTGCCAACGAATTTTCTGTAGTGGAGCTGTAGGACGAGCAATCGGAATCGCGAAATCGATGGAGCTCAAAGTTTTTCCCCTCGCTTGAGACAAGTGAGTTGAGCAGATAGACATGTTGCTTCTGATTGGCTGGACTCTTCCTTCACGTCATGATGCACATGGAATGTTGGGTGAACACGCAAAAACACCAGATCCGTCTTTAAACTACAAAGACGCCGTAGGGTATCAGATTAATATTAGGGACTTTAAGCAGTCAGGACGGCAACGGCACGGAAGTCGTCGATTAAAAAATGAGTTTCCACTTTTAGTTAGAACTTCGAAAATGGCTGCATGTGTTTACCGTCTCATAGGGCGCCAGACCTCAAACTCAACATAACGCATAAAAGTAGCGTTGAGTTCCAAATGTAAATTAAATTAAATGCCGCCGCGGTTTCGCTTCGCAGACGACGCAAATTTTGGTGATTTCACGTTGTTGTTTTGCAAAGGACGGCTAAGAAATGTACAAAGTTTTAAAATGCACGTGCTGGGCTATTGCTCTGTCAATTAGATCTATTGTTTTTCCACGTTCTCGTAGCCGTAGCCGTCCTGGTTTGCTTAAAGTCTCAAATTACATAATACTTGGTACAAAAACAGTAACCTACCGTCATAATTTTCTACGTATTCTACTCTGTTGTACTGCTCAGGATAGTGGTAGCTGACGTACTGGTGATATGTAACTCCTGAAAAGGTAAAAAAGGAAAATTAAACGACGGATCCGACAGCAGATCACGGACAAGTTTTCATAATTGCCAAAAAATGCGCCAATTGTCAACAACGAAGATTTTAATCTTATCCATTTAATGTTATTCATCTCATTCTTCTAGCCTTGATTTGAAAATTCATCACGTGTCTGGCAAGGGGTTAACTTTGCCAGCCTTTAACGAAATGCGCGCAGATAAAAAAAAAAATTATATAATTTTTTAAAATATAATTTGTTTAACGTCGACAATGTAGGAAGTGGTTGCCCAATCCTCTGAGCCGGTGGCTCAGAGGATCCAGATTCCAGACTCGAATTGGAATTTGGAAAGTTGGTTTTTACGGAGGGAGGAAAATCGGAGGACCCGGAGAAAAACCCTCGGAGCAAAAAACGAGAACCAACAACAAACTCAACCCACATGTGACGCCAGGTCCGGGAATCGAACCCGAGCCATAGTGGTGGGAGGCGAGTGCTCTCACCACTGTGCCATCCCTGCTCCCCTAAGGAGAATTTGTATTAAGATCTCAACGATGAATGAGTTAACAATGACTGTCAAACTCACCAGGATGATACGGATGTTCTTGCGAAGATGTCGAGCGGGTTGGACTGTAAGGTACAGTATCGGCCGAAGGAGCTGGTACTAAAAAGAACAGAGAAACTTAGGTAAATCATCGGTAAAAAAAAAAGTCTCACACTTCAACGAGGTCAGCTAAGAGTCTTTGACTACAGTCGTCTCCAGATCTTCTCCCACTAAGCCGGTTGGCAGAATAAACAGTAAAACATTTGTTCTAAAACAATCATTTTTTTTTTTACCTGTGTACATAATCGGTCTGACTACCTCCACAACTGAAAGAACGAAAAGACAAGGATCAGTCAATAATCAACCTCATTAACAGGTTATAAATGCGTTGCATTCAGCATTAAGCTTTTAGGGGACACGAAAAAGGGTAAGCGTTCTCTTACGGAAGTCAAACAAAAAACGCGGGTAAGGTGGGTGGGGAGGTTTTTAATCATGGCCAAGCATCATATCAATATTCACAGTCAATTTATGGTACAGAAACAGTAATACGCTCCAGCTGGCCAATAAGCATGCAGGACTTCACATTACCAAAGAATTAGGGAGGTTAGTTTCTAAAGAAATTGTGGTGCTGAGTTGATAATGTAAACTAGCCCCGCAAAGAGTTTCAAAGCTGACGTTTCGAGCGTTTACCCTTCGTCAGAGGGAGTGATGAATGGCTGACGCTCAAAAATGTCAGCTTTGAAACTCTTTACGGTGACCAAGTTACATTATCAACTCAGTTGATAAAACCAAATAACCCAAAAATTGTCCTGACCTGGTGGATGGCGGTAATGTGGTCTCTGATGTTCATCGTTGATATGAAGCCGTCTGAGTTCCTGCATATGGACGGTATCTTCTGGTAAAGACGTTCTGTCCACTTCAGGGAACACATGAATTTCCTCTACCGAAAAAAACATTCGCATCAAATTAGAGATTTTATTTTCCTTCCAAAAATACCGTTTGATGAAAGAAAGAGGGAACGGAAAGAAAGGAAAAGATAATAAAAATCATTGCGGCTTACTTCATACTGTGGCAATCGCACAACTTGAAAAAGGTATTTTTTCCGTTGAAATAGTTTTCGAAAAAATATATTTCTTTGTCACTTCTAACAGTCCTCCTTTCATTAGGAAGATCTTCCCGCAACCTAGCCACGCTTCGGCCTATTTTTATTATTATTATTATTGTTATTATTATTATTATTATTATTATTATTATTATTATTATTTTATTATTTTATTATTATTCTTCGCTTCTAACAGTCCTCCTTTCATTAGGAAGATCTTCCCGCAACCTAGCCACGCTTCGGCTTATTTTTATTATTATTATTATTATTTTATTATTATTCTTCGCTTCTAACAGTCCTCCTTTCAATAGGAAGATCTTCCCGCAACCTAGCCACGCTTCGGCTTATTTTTATTATTATTATTATTTTATTATTATTCTTCGCTTCTAACAGTCCTCATTTCAATAGGAAGATCTTCCCGCAACCTAGCCACGCTTCGGCTTATTTTTATTATTATTATTATTATTATTATTTTATTATTATTCTTCGCTTCTAACAGTCCTCCTTTCATTAGGAAGATCTTCCCGCAACCTAGCCACGCTTCGGCTTATTTTTTTTAATGTACTGCTGGAATAGTTCACCTTCACTCATCTGCTTTGGAGACTGCACATCCGTTAACGACGATGTACTCGCTGTAGAGGATACCGAAATTCTGTCGCCTGCAATGTCTTTTCTTAGAGCTAATGGCGAAGGAACTGAGAAAAGAAAGAAAAAGCCCCAAAACACAAAGTTAGCCCAAGCCATCAAATAATCCGAAGGTTCAACACATTCTTCATTCTTAATAAATTTTCTGCTCATAGTTTTGACTACAAACTCTGTGGTGCACTTCAAGGTTACAGGATTCCTGAGCTTTCCGCTTTTGACCGAATTGTGATCCTTATAAAAATATTGTTTACCGAGGGAAAGAATTACGAATTGGGACGTTTCTTGTATGATGTGATTTAATGTAAAAAAGAAGTTATTACGAAGTGAGGCCTTAAGTCACGAAGGTAAGTTTCAAGCAAGGGTTTTGAAAATAAAAATTCGGGACTTCTAAGAGAAGTTATGGACTCGTTCCCGGGGTTCTGCCGGGTGCCCTTCCTCTGGCAGTCGGGAAAGAGGGGAGGGAAATGGGGAAAAGAGGAGAGAACTTTAGACACTAGGCAACGCAAACAGTTACTTTGCTTAGCGGTCAACTCACTTGGTTTTCCAGCTTTACGATCTTTCTTGTTCGCGCCTGGAGAGGACGTGGGTGAGGTCTTCTTCCGTGACTGTACACTAGGAGCAGCTGCTGGACATAAAGAAAAAAAACGATTATGAAAAAAACCCCTGCAAGCACAAGGTTCCAAAAACAATGTAAAAAAGATACTGGGGCGAGGAAATGACAGAGTTAACTTACCGGAACCCTGAGGAGGTTCACAGACATTTGACATTTCCCGTAAGTTTTCTTCATCTTGTATGACAGTTAGGTTTGAGAGGTATTGCTTTACCCTGCGTGACATCATGGACTGCGTGACAAAACATAATGCACCCATGAGTAACATAGCTAAATAAAGCAAGTTCAAGGACACGTGGAGAAACAAATTTTCATGATGTCAATTGGAATAAAGTTATGGCGTTTGGCTGAGAGGAATAAACTTCAGACCGATTTTCTTACCTCCTCGTACATCTTTTTGGGATTCTGGTCACGCAACGATCTCCGGCTCCATGTGGAGCTTCCTGTTACCATGCCGACCACTGTTGATGTCACTCTTTGTTGCCCAGGTCCTCCTTGACTGTTGACCTCGTCTTCGAACATCGTGTCAGGGTCCTGGGAAAAAAAGATACGAATTCAAATAATGTTTCTATAAAATGCACGCACAAATTAGCCTTATACTCACATAGGGAATGGAGTTGAATTTTGAAATCTGGCGAACTTCCCTTGCAATGAGTCGAAGCTTTTCAAAGTTAACCTGCAAATATATTATAAGAATATTGTCAGTGAGAGATTATCTTCCGTAGGTGAAATCAAGATAAAAATGATGCAAGGAATGGGGTATAGAGAGATTCGCTGTTGCGTCGCACTCTTCTTTGGTCTTCACTTACGAGTCCGTCCACGATACTGTCGTTTCCTAAGTGGATGAACGTCAAATCCTTCGTTATGACGGGAAAGAACGGAATCTAAAAGAAGAATTAAAAAAATTCTTTGATCAAACTAAACTCTGATTCAGTCTTCCTTGAAATTCAGCAGGTTATCCGTTAGAGCTCTTTTAAAGCATAACATCTCTCCATAAACGTCGCCAATAAAAAAGAATTGTCATTAATTCATTCGAGTAGTACTGCGCTTCAGACAGCTTGTCTTCTTTCACTTTTGATTTCTTATTGGCTCTTTGTCATTCTCTCATTTGTTATCAATGGCCAATGAGATGACTTTGATTTCGGTGTTAAAAAGCTCAATTGTGATATAACCTCTCAAAAAAAAATTAGCTCTACAAGAGTCAACAGAAAGTGGTTTGAATAAGCACTCGATTTCGCGCGAGATGAACTTTCCGTAACTCATAATAGTGGACTGCACGTACCAAGGGAGGCTCTCCGTGTTCTCCATTTAATAAATTTCTGTATTTAGACATGTTTCTTGACGGATCCATCAGACTCTGAAGATCCTGGGGAAAAAAAAAAAACACGTTTGAATTATCCATGACCCTAAAAATTACTCTAATATCGTTAAATGACTCATTTAATTTGGGCCTGCAAAACATTTCCCCCATAACTGATAGTGGAAAAGAGGGAGTAAGTTCCTAAAGAAACCGCGGTACTGTGTTGGTAGGGAAGCATTACGAGAAAATTCGGCTTGATCAACTGAGTTGTGAACGTACATTGGCCACCTTAAGGAGTTTCTAACGTTGACGCTCCGAGCGCTAACCCTTCGTCAGAGCGAATGACGGTGGCCAATTTACTTTATCAACTCAGTTGTTATAACCAAATTAACATAATCAAAAATACCCTGGAGTGAAGAAACGCTCTGTCAGAGTAAAGTGTCTCATACACCACACATCACAGAGACCTGACTGTGACTCGAACCCAAACCTCGACCGGGCAGCACAGAGCGCTGAGCAGAGAGCCCCTGCGTTTCCTTCTCTTGGCATAAAACAAAAGTAAACACTGCCACAGGCTTGGCAATCCAGATGACACAGTTAACCGCATACACATTTCTCCAAGCAAAGCTCACCTCAAATGCCTTGCTATGCTTTGTGGGTAACTTGTCCCACGTGTTCTTCAGACGTTGTACCGTTGAGTGGCCGAGTCCACTGGAACAGAGAACAGAAAGCGTCAGTTTGAGGAAATAACTTCAATAAAAGAGCAAATTACTGAGTGGTTTACTTTACAAAAACAAAAGCCCTCAAGGTATCAAAACTAGCGAAAACCTTGGAATAAGTCCAAGTGAAAACATCTGAGCATTGACAAGCGCGGAAAAACGTGTTGTGTAATCTGTGTGGCGAGAAAAGTGACAAAATTGAAATTGTCCGTAAAAAAGCGGTGGAAAACGTATTGAGCATGGCAGAGGGAAGGCCAAATCGTGATTTGCTTACGCCAACCCCTCCCCCTCCCACCCAAAGAGAAAAAGGGGAAAAAGCAATAAGCCGTTACTTAGACAAACCAAAGAGATATTTACTACAACATTTTAAAGCATGTACTAGCTCACCTTACAATGGCAAATAACGAGTTGTAGTTTTTGCATTCTTTACAATATCCTATGAAGAACACGAGAGCGTATTAAACAAAAGATTCCGATACTTCAAAAGATAGAGAATACTGAATATCAAAGTCAAATATTCAACATGTAATTATCAAAGTCTGACTTACTTGCAATTTTGATAAAAGTTTTGATTAGCTTCATTCGTTTTACTAAGTTTGGTTCACTGCATATTTCGGTCACAACCCAAAACATTTCGTTATTTACAATCTGCGAAAGGTGAAAGCATACAAAAATGACGTAAGTTAAGAGGGTTCTTTCGCGCGAATATTCAGCAGTTGAATTTTACTCTTGCTATTAAATAAAAGTTCACTTTACCTCAGAGAACTTTCGCAAGTTTTCTGTGAGTTTCGGACCAAAGTTCCACAGTTTGTAGATGTACTCGCGAGGGTCAATACTTCTAAATACTTCAAAATCCTGTATAAAAAAAAAAAAAAAAAAAAAAAAGATCGTTCGAAGAACTATGAGGAGTTGCACAAGTATTATCTCTACAGCTAAAATGTGGGTACATCCAGGGCCTTGTTTTGATATGATTAAGCGGATCCTCCTAACTGTCTCGAAAAATTGGAGTGAATCGGAAAATTCTGGCGTTCTATGGAACTGAAAATGCGTGACAAAATGTGTGCTACTAACAAGACCTTGACAAGAAATCAGTCATCTCTTTCCTACGAAAGAGAATATCGATGTTAACTTGAAGGCTTCCAGTTTTGATTTGGGACGTCATAAAATCTTTAATCACGAAAACAATCTAAGCAATGATTTAAAACTGCGCAAAACTCCACCCACCTGAAGTGTCAGTTCTTTGGCCACCTCTTTTGGTTTAAGTTGCAACAAACTAAACTGAGATTCCTTGGCCAGCTCCTGAATTGAGATTCGAAAAAACCTTGATAAGATATGGCGGGTACTTCAATTTGCCCACAAGACACATTTCATGAGAAACACGCCACAGATTAAGGATCTGTTAATTCAGTCCCTGTCAATTCTCTCGAGACCTACCCATTGCTAATCCTCTTATAGAACCAAATCTTAAGCATCTTTGGGTCTTTATAGTTAATTTATTTCCAAAGTTTCTCTTGCAAATCAAGCATCGCAAGACAATCAAGTTCCGAATTTCGTCCCTTGATTGCCAAAACGTTAACGCATTAAATGGCTCCTTTGCGTGAGGTTATTCGCTTTTTAACTCTATTGCAGCTTTACTTCCCATTTCTTTAGAAGATAAATTCTTAAGCCAAGTGAAGAAAGTACTTCCGAATTGATTTGGTTTTATCCTAATGCTCTCTAAGTACGCGCGTCGTACGTTTTTAGTTTGACCAATGTGATCCAGTTCAAAGTGTTGTCTTGTACGCGTCACGTGCAATAGTTCGCTTCATTCCATTGGTTCGAATTGTTGCCATCGTTTGTTCTGATTGGCCGGTTAGATTGCCATGGTTTAACGACAAAAAGACTCCCACTAACCTGAGCGGCCTCGTCAGGGAGAAGTTGACTTGAAACGCTGTTGTTCTTCAAATAGTATCTAGGAAGAAATGACGAAAAGACGATCATGCACTTAATTCTTTTAAATAACGATATGATGACGCAAATTTATGTACGTCAATAATGAGAATCTTAAAATTAAGACTGGGAAAAAAGTAAGAAATCGAAGAGAGTTGAGGAAGGCGAGGGACAAAAAAAAGAATAATCAATTATAACATAATGAACATGAATAAGAAAGATGGTATAATTTTGAGCTCGTTAGAGAAATAGAGAAAGATGTTATTAGTCTTGTCACGAGCGTGGGAAAAAAGAAAAATTTCAGTTCCTATGAAGAATCGAGCCTTAGACCTTCGTATTCCGCGCTCCGATACCCTGCTACTGAAAACAGAGAACTCTGGAGTCTCTATGGTAAACAAGGCAATCATTAAGTCCATATGTGACACACGCTCTACCCACTGCCAGGATGCGCAAACTCGAAATCACTGTGCCAGTGAATAGAGCAAAAAAAAAGGCAGTCATTTTGAACTCAAATTATTATTTGCCTTATCACGAGCGTAGAATAAAGAAAGTATGCTCACCTTCCATTCAAGTGGATTCTATCAGGAAGATTCGCAAGCATATCGGGAAGTCTTCGCTGTTTCACGAAACCTCCATCCTCGACAGTTACTTCGCAGAGCGCGTATTCTCTGGAAGAACGTTAAACATAAAGTTCGAAATCAAACTTTGGATTAATAAAAAAAAAAAAAATCAGCTATATTAAATTCCTGAAGATTTTACCCTTTAGTAAAACTTGTAGGAGCATTGTTCGCCAACAAACATTCCGCGACGCGTTAATCCTCGAGGATATCACGGAAATTGCAACTTTTTTTGCTTCGAATCATATTTTAAAACGCGATGCTGGATTATCCAAGAATATACGTAAAGGTATTTGTGCACGATCTTCGCAGTAAAGAGCACTATTTAAGCAATAGTGAAAATCAGACCTGAAGAAAATCAGACTTGAAAAAATTCAGGCCTGTACGGGATTCGAACTACTGATCTCTGCGATACTAGTGCAGCGCTCTGCCAATTGAGCTAACAAGCCTACCAGTTGGCTATTGTTTAAATAGTGCTCTTTACTGCGAGGATCGTGCACAAATACGTTTCTAAAACTGAAGTTCGAATTTCATATATTCGTTGTAATATAAGTAAAGAAACCAAAGACTACAATAAATTTTGATCGGTTCAAGAAGTTCTGCTTCTGAATCAATACAGAAAGTGCGGACCAATACATTTTCCACTCAAGACCGGACGAGCTTTTCTCAATTTTATGTTTTCATTTTTACCTTGGAGAGTCCTGAATTCCAAACGCTTCCACTGCACGGTTAACAACCTCTCGTGTCGTAGTTTCCTACAAAACAAAACACAAAAATAGTCAGCAAAAACATCCAGAATATTGTGTGTCGCCGTCTATAAAGTCGCATTAATATTTACTCCATCCACCTTTTGTCTCACTCGAGGAAAAAAGCTGACACATGACAACATTGTCTCTGTTTGTTTGTGAAATTGACCAAACGGGTTTTGTCTGGTTGCAGAAACAAGTGCTTCTGACAACTCTAGGGTTTGCACTTTTATGCAACCTGTTCACAAAGCGACCAACCAGTGCGTTTTTATCGCAAAAGAACAGTCGGTAAATTCTCGCGTGATGTGAAGTGTTTGGTTTCACTTCTTCCACGCGGAAGGAAGAGATATGGTAATCCCTCACTATTCATTTACAAAACAACCAACCGCCACGAAAGAAAAAAAGCGGCTTACAACGCTAAGAAATCTCATTACAAGCAATACATCCTCGCACAGTTTTGATTATTTACACTTCATACGAAAAATTTGTGTTATCTTGTCTGATCGATGTTTGAATAAAACACTCCATGCCAAAACGACAATTTATTCGATTTTCTCGGAATATATTCGTGTTCTGGGGTCGAGTTTTTGGTAGTGCGAAACAAACATTTTTAACACCATAACGTGATTACTGGGGGCTCGGTCACTTTTACGGAAAAAAAACCATCAAAGCATCCCGCATCTTGTTAGCAGTTTGGAGTAAACATGTGCGCATTCTTTTGGAACAAATTGAATGCTTATCGAAATGAATTTGAACGACGAAACTTTATGGAATAACATTTTATTTGTTTGATAAAAGGGGATAAAGTGTGGAAGAATCCATACGATTCTTTGCGAGATGTTTTTGAAAACAAGAATTAATATTTAACGGTTCAATGCTGATGTTGGTTTTGCAAGTGTTACGGTGTTTAACCAAGCGACAGTAGCAATGACGAGAAAAAAAAAAAGGCAAGAGGAACATTTAGCTACCACTAAACAACATCTACAAAAAAATAACTTGAAAATGGACGACAACAACAAACACAACAAACAGCAAAAACAGCAATAAAAACAGGTAAACTAGGCAAAAATAGTACAAAAATACAAAGCAATAATCGACCAAATAAAGACCGGATACTGGCCAGTATCCAAATTAAATTTTCATTAAATTTCTTCTCGATAACCTCTGATTCTCCAAATTCACAAAACAAATAAAGTATAAAAATCAATTTGGAAAATTTGGATATCATTCACATTCAGCTGAAAAGAGATAACCAGTAAATTCAAGGTGAACCATGAAAGTTTTTCGGAAATTTTATACTGCGGAACAAGTGTTGCGAGGTCTATGATGACTAAACTTTTGGCTGGAAACAAATATTTTTTAATTTTTGGTATAGCAGAGGAACATTTAAGGGGAAAGGAATGCCATATTTTCGACTTTTTTTTTTTCATTAAATCAGGAACTGCATACCCTACATGTACCTAATTAAGGCATTTCATTGTACGTATTAAATTAAGATGACTTAACTAAACTGTGCATAAAAAACAAAACAAAACAAAACAAAACACTGCCCCCTGCCTTCTCCCTTGGAGTTTTTTTTTATTATTGCATAAGAGGTGGTAATTTTTGAGGCATTTTATTTCACGGAACTTTTTTCTGTGCGGGTACTAAATTTTGCACATCGAGGACATGCCGCAAAATCCGCCGAAATTTGGACAAAAATTGTCGTGCCCTGAGGCAGGAATCAGTGTTAAGGTCAAACGGAAGAAATTTATCGCTGATGAGTTGCCGTGTGATATTTCCTATTAAAGAGAATCTCGATGAAATACTACCCACCCCGACCCCCACACTCACACACAAAAAAAAATTGTCAAAAAGAAAATCTCTGATAATTAAAATGAAAATAACGACTAAATTTCTCTTGACGAGTGAACTTCTCAACGAAAACTTGCCATTATAAAAACGTGCAACCACTAGATAGATATTTTTACGACAATGAAAGTTAAACTTAACACTAATTTTTATGACTTTGTCGGGCATCGTGGAGCATTTTACTGGATAAAATAAAGATTTTGGTGGATGATAATAGTAATAGAGTTAATGTTCTTGGACATATATATATTTTGGGCCTTCTTAGAGTCATTTTAACCCTCGGCGAGCGGCTCGAGATAAAGTGACTCTGAGTCGGCCCGCGAACATCAACTCTATTGTTTTAGGAACTGCGGTTACCACGCACACTGACCTTATACACCATGAAATATCTACATGTCTGATCTGCTTTGAAAACTTTAATAACCCCGTCGGGCATTTCAAGTGATTGATCGCTGGTGTTTATGCACTCTGTGGACCCAAATCCTCTCGGTAGGCTGGCCCGGGTTTTTTTCACTCCGTGCTTAGCCATCATGTGCAGATCGTCTGTGCCGTCTTGATCCACGCTGAGAAGGTCCCTTTCACTCTTGGAGATGAGCCTTGAGGAGAAAAAAACAACATGGCCGCTGTTATATTGAGAATCGATTCTACTGTTAGTTCTATTTAAGAGCGATTTTCGTCAAGCAAATTATAAATTTTTGAAGTCAAGGTAAGCTTTAGAGTCTTTAAGTTTTTTAGGAGCCAAAAAGGTTTTTTTAAGAGCCAAAAAGTGTCTTCAGGGGAAGGAATTTTCAAACACATCAGATAAAGATAAGTGCAAGTTTAAGGAATCTTGGCCGAAAACATGTTACCTTAAGTTACAAGCGAGTTTTTGTTCACAGATGAGTCAATTCTGTTCGTACAAGGTTTTAAAGGAGCTAATATTTACCAAAAAATGAGCAAAATTCAGCATTTGATACGACAAAAAGTTTACACCAAAGGAATTTTCGCGCGAAAACAATATAATCCGACTATAGCCCGCTTAACCAAACTGGCATTCCCTAAATTCGCAGCACTCGCTTCTGATTTCACTAGTCACCGCGCTAATCTGCTTTATTTTTATGGGTTTGTGATCCGATGACATCCCTTTGACAAGCGACGAAAACAGGTTGGAATTCTGTGGTGCTAAATCGTACAAGTCTAAAAATTAATTCTTGTAGAAAAGGCCTATCTAGGCTGATGAGGGTCTCAATATGCACATCCCTGTCGTTTTTCACGGAACAATTAAGTATTTGGGTAATTACATATTTAATCTTCTCGTTGACAAAGCAAAGGTTGTTATCGCAGAAACTGATCGTATTGCTAAGTCGTTTCGATATCAACATATGATAATATAAGAATATTATTTGAAAATACACACAAGATATACCTCTTGATCAAAAAGTTAAGTAATATAGCGATGAAATTGAAACATAATAAGACATGGATTCATTAATTGTTCACGTTCTCAATAAAGGAAAAAAAGATACAAAGAATGTCTGGAAAATTACCAAGAGTTTTGTGAAAATTCCAGGGTCTTGGATCAGCGTAATCAACGATGTCAAGTACCTTGATTCTTAACCAATTTAATCCTACGTTGCGCAAGAATCTATCAAGAGTATGCTGAACTTCGACCGGAGGTACACGAAAGGTTAAATATGTACTCATTAAAGATATACCTCCATGTTAATTGTTGACGTCTATTTTAAGAAATCCAAAAATTAACTCTCAAAGAAGTCCAACTGAATTCAAGCGAGCAGAGTTTTAACCCAGGCCTGATCAGGGATGGACAGTGTCTTCGAGGTATCATATGACTAAATGAAACTTTAAAAGTCCTTGATTACATAATGTCCCGGAAAGCGAAATTTTCACACTCAGTCCGAAAGTAAACGTCAAAAGTTAAAAACATTCTTTCGAAGGAAGTCGAGGCACTCTTAATTCTTAACAATTACCTCAACTTCCTTTAAAGGGGTTATCAGAATCCGCATTCGTGAGAAGTTGCAACCCTTCCTTGAAAATTCCGACAAGAATGTTCGACCTTATCACGGCTGAGTGTCTATTTCCGCTGACAAAAATACAATTTAACAATTCAGGGCTAACACGAAAGTAAAGTATCGTTACTCAGAAGAATAATTTCGATTTTCATAGCGTTACTTTTTCCCACTGACTGAAAATAAACACCGAAAAAGGGAAGAAAAATCGACCGACGAAACAAAACGAAAACGTAGCAATATTGTTTCACAGGCCATCTCTCGTAGTTACAAGACAACATACATGAAGCTTAACTCGCGAAATAGCTTGCTTCTCAGTATAACCTCAGTGCTATGAACGTTTTTGCACTTACTTTGTGTTCCTCGATAATGTTCCAATTGCACTGAGTCGATTTAAAGCTTTCTTTACCCTCTCGGTCGTAGAAGACGGATGAAGATGCTAGAAAAAAAGAAAAAACGCAAAATCAATAATGCTTCCCAAGGGATCATACGTCAGCTTAAGGTTGTAAGCATATTCCCAAAACAAAAGCCTGCAAAAAGCCAGCGGTTACTTAAACGCAATTGAATGCGTGGGTGCTGGGCCCAACAAAGCGGTCAAACGTCTGCACATGTGCGGAACTTGTTATGACGAGGGGGCATGCTTTTAGACTGTCAGAGCTAAACTGTGTTTTAAAAGCGTATAACTTTTCCAAAACAAAAAGGAAAATCAACAGGAAACCAGTACTTGAATAAGCTGTGTGTTCGAAAAGTCCGGAGATTTCCAGGCGTTTCTCCTACTTTTGTTTCCTTCGATAGGACGTTTCTTTCACTTACTTTGCGAGACTGCGGTTATTTCCCATGTTCTCATTTGAAATTTTGCGCCAGAATTGATCTTCACACACATGCCCGAAGTTTAACCGTTTTGTTGCCAAGCCCAGACGAGCGGAAGTTGGGTGCTTACGTCATCATCTGACGCTAAGCGATCAAAATATTTCAGTCGAGGAAAAACTGATTTTTTTTTTTTTTTTTTTTTTTTGTGTGTAAAGCAGAGGAAAAGAAAACATCCACCACAGTGGTCTATTTACTACGTCAAGGAGTACACCTTTGCTCATATTAGGCGGTAAAACTACAGACGTGCTTGAGAGGTTCTCTTGAGATTTTTCTGATAAAAAGCCAAGTGCTTTCATTCTTTAGACAATACGTGTTTATTTAGAAACCCAACAGTCCAATCTTGCGATAGATAAAGCGAGTGTTTTCTCACGAAAGGAAGTTCTACTGAGACACAAAACAAACACCTCAGGAAGGATCGTGTGCTTTAGTGACAAGAAAACCTCTCTGCTTTAAAGAAGAATCCAACAGGAGAGTGACAGTTCAAAGAAGAAAGCATTCTCTCATCCACAGTTTATAAATACGTGAAATCATGAAGCATAATCTCATATGACATTACAAATATCGCAAGGAAAACCACTACGTGCGTATGCTACAAATACTCTGCATACATGACTAACCACTGAACATAACAATGTCCCAATCTTCGACTAGAATTATTACAGCGCACAAAAGCGGGATTGTAAATTACAAAAAGTATCTGGCTAGGAAATATATAGAATTTTTTTCCGGTAAACGCTCCGACTTTCCCAAATAAAAGTCCTGAAAAACGAACAAGAATTGAGTTACTCTAACTGAGATAAAGTGCACACTCTGATTGGTCAAAAACCTTCCGTTAGCGCCAGTATAGACATAGGAGAACATTAGTCCCACGTTCCATTGGTTCACCGGCGTGCCTGTCACCGTTATTGTATATTCCAACCGGGCGCGTGGGTTGTTGCGTCAGTTAACGACAGACAAGATTTTCTTTTCCACATACATAGCTGACAACAAGTCTACTTTTTTTTTTTACGAAAAACTATAAAGCATAACTCGACACTCAAATTTACAAAAAAGGTACCATAGCCCTGTAACAACTCACCAAGGAGAAAAAAAATATAAGAACAAACAAAATTGATATTTTCATCCCGGTGTTGGAAAAGCGTCAAATATATATTGATTGTATAAAGTGTTTACCCTCGCGTTACGTATTCCAACATGCAGGTTAGCAAAATGCAAACTGTCAATACCTTTTTCATTTCCATAAAAGAAATTGGCGCTGGAAACTGGAAGTGATTTATGCAGGATAAAAGATCGGCTTCTCTTTTGTTATTGACTAAATAACGCAACAATGGAAAGACACTTGATTTTTGAAGTTGAAAAACAATTACATCCTCAGTCATCCCTAAACTGTACAAAGCTACCGACAAAGTTTCAAGGCTCAAAACGCGCGCATCCACTCGTGAAACTAACTAACCAACCAGTGGTCCTTATATTTCAGCAATTTAATAACAATTACCCCTTTGGCTACGATCTCTGAGGCCAAAAAAAGTGTCAAACGCTTGTCCTTTTAAAAAAACGGAAAACTTCTTCAGATGACCAGAAATTACAAGATAACTGAAACCACAGAATTCGTTCATTGGAGAGGCTTTTCTTTAAATATCTCAATGATTGACAGGAAATGCATATTATTAAAGATTTGTACCAAAAAAGAGAACTAAGATAAAAATAAAGCTATGTGCAAGAGTAAACAATATTGCTGACAAATTTTTCAACACAAGAGATCACAAAAGTGTACGAGAAAAACCGAATCGCGAATCTCCATATCAATAGAAAAATCGTTTACTTCACTTTTTTTCACGCGTATCTGAAAGCCTTAAAAACAACTTTCTCTCGATCGGATTGTTATCAAAAAAACAACAAAAATCCGCGAAAGAAAGCAAATATAAAATATGCGAAATATTGTAACCAAAAAAACTTTGGTGACCTAAAATCCACGACACCGACTTTACGTAAACAAGAATGTCATTGACAAAGTTAGTCTCCCTGAAAGAATTTATCTGCAGCATTACAATTTGATTCCGACTGTCTACACAACGAAAAAATCCTGAAAAAAAACAAAACAAAGTAAACAAATTTCCTGTGACATTTTTTGTGGTTGTTAACATAGTGTCAATCTTTTCGCTGGACAAACCAAGCCTACGGAAGTAAAATATCTGTCCAATGACGCCAGAGACACCACGTACCGCGACCACAAGTTTTTGACGTCATAAATGCATGTCTGTTCCGTTGCCGTTTTAACCTTTTGACTTCTGTTGGTTTAACTAACGTTAATGAAACGTTAAAGAATGTTGAGCCCTACTTCCCCACATTAATCAGACCCGATATGGTTTTTGGGAACCAAAATCTTTCGAAAAAATGTTAATTACTGACTCACAAGAGTATCACTATTGTAAAAAGAGCTTTACCATCATCATGCACATACTTGAGAGACACTCACTCTTATTTTTTTAGACGTAAGAATCTGCTATTTCGTAACTATTTCGTCAGGCACTTCAGTAGTCATAAATTTGCCTTAATCTTGAAGTAAAATGCACCTAAAACCTCCTGCGCGCTTTTTATTTATCGACAAAAACTGACAACTGGCCAGATTCGATAAACATTGCTAGATTCTGGCCTTGAATATCTCTATGTGGGGTCCTCTTGAGAAACTCGCCAAACAAGTCATTTGTAAATCCCACAAACTGCTAGACCTCTGTAGGTTGAGACATCCAGCGATTCCAGATTTCGATATAATAACAAACAACGTGAAACAATTACTTACAGGTTATTACAATTGGTAGCAGGGAAATAATAGAAAATGTTCGGCCATAATTTTGCCGCTCTATTTCCTTTCCCACATCGGGTTTGCTGTGTTATTTCGTTAATGACAATCTAAATTTAGAAATTTGCTGAAAAAGTTGCATGCTTTGAAACTAATGTTATGTACCGCTGGCGTGAGAAAGGCACTTTTACTTTTGTACCCTGACAACGGTAACCCACGGGAAACGTGCAAAGTTTACAATGACTGCATTCTTCACTGACCCAAAATAGTCTGAAGCATTTGAGTGCGGTTTCGTTTCTTCTTTTACGCTAAATGAGGCGAATCTAAACTCTTTCCCACCGACTACCACACAAATTCAATATTCGCCGACAAGAACATTTCTCGGCATGAGAAAAAACATGTCCGCTTGGTTAGAAGCGTAAATGAAAAACGAAACGAGTCACAGAGCGCTGAAATTTCTGAAGTTATATTTCTAATCTACTGCATGAAAAATCGTTTAAGAATATTATTTAAATGAGTCAAAATAACACTTACCTGGATTGGCTTTTTGGAAGGATCTATACAAAAAGACGAAACAAATTAAATTCAATTGTGAGATAAGACTAACAAGGCAAAGTTTGCCTTTTGTGGCCGGTATAACGTTTTGCAAAAGATCATTCTAAATTCCCATCCCAACATTTATAACGCTTGCTCAGGCACATCAACAATATTGAAAACTATAATCTTTGCAAATTACATTTTAATAGCAGCTGACTTTTCTGTTTACGTAAGGTAGACACTAAAGTACTTTCAATAATTTAGCCTGAAAAGCCAAAACTCAAAAGAAATGTCGTTTACCTTTGAAAAAAGCGCACATTTGTAGCAATTTCACGGTGCGCCATATCAAAATACGCTTTGTTCAGGGAAAAAAAAAAACACGCAGTGTCTGTTTAGAACTACTCTTGACTTTTCTTCAACACGGTGACCTAAACTACAAAGTGCGCCATTGAAAGTTACGTAAAAAGATTGATGTCTCAGTTACGGAACTATTAGGAGGAAAACTCTGATTAAATTACTATACCTGACGATATTTCAGGAACAGAGAAGCGAGACTGCAACGTACGCTGCCTTTCGCTACAATCAGACGAACTTCGCTGCACTGTGTCCTAAATAGAGATGAACAAACCAGTGATGTAAACCTATTGTCTGTGATTCCTAAATTAATCAATCTCCCCAACGGTATTGTTTCAAACTTAGCTACCTCTAGAGACATGGTCCTTATTCTCGCCTAACGACCAAGTTGTAGAACTGAGAGAAGTTGTGAACTGCCCAACTTGCTCTTAAAGGAAATTGGATATTGCTCAAGCGGTCCAACATGGCTGTAAAAATCGCACACCTATATCGCGGAATTTGGACCTCGAAGCGAGGATGCGGTTAAGTAATCGTGTTCAATCGATCGTTTCAGGGTTTTTTTTTAACACAGCATGTGAGTGTTAGCGCTCTAAACAGCAATGTAAAATACGCGTTTTCAGTCAACAAGATTCAGGAAACAAGCTGAATACAAACGTCGCGGTTTAAAAACAGCTGATACATACAGAAGTAGCACTTACCTTTGATTGCGTGATTTTCAAGTTTTCTTTTCTGTGTGGTGTCATTTCCATCTCTTTAAAGGCTGTGGGAAAAACATGTCATCAGCGGGGGTAAAAAGATTGCGCTAAAAAACATGGCGTTCTCCATGTTTCCTCAATCACGTACAACAAGTGAACTCTTAATAGGCGTCTTACTTCCAGGGCGGTAACAGCTTTCTTTGTGAAGAAAGAATTCTATTAAATCAATTTGACAAAACGTGTTCAAACACGAATAAGTATACTATAATTAAAGGACACAAAAGATTTGGTAGATTCATCCAAGCGTGGCCAACATATTCCAGAAAATTCACCTGCGTTTTAAATGGAAGAACGCGATATTTTATTTTGCACTTAAAACTGTTAGCGCAATTCAGGATAAAAGAACATAAGGAAAGTTTGTTTGGTGAAGTGATTTTTGACTAACAAGTAATAATTCTTTAGAAATGACGTGACATCAAAGCCAAAATAATAAGTAATTCATGCAACCGCATTTAACAAAAGAGAAATTAAGGCCATCAACACCGGAAGAAAGAGAGCCCTCGCTTCACAATTGATAGCCATTAATGAAATCTCCGCGTTGTCAACGGCTGTTGAATGTACCACTCTATTGGTCTGGCTTTTAATACACACACACACACACACACACACATCGCAACAACTTCAGCATTTCCACCACATCAAGTTTGGTTACGGTTTCGATTTTGATTGGTAGATCCTGTTATAAAGATGGTTCAAATGGTTTCTTATTGTTAAGAATATCTTTTTTAATTGAGATTTTCTGCTAAAAATGTGTGATGAACCCCAAATCGCAGTGTGAAAAAAAAAAAAAATTCAAAGATTTTAATTAAGTTAATCAAAAATATTCTCCTGCTCTTTCAATCAGGCCACAAAGTTATGAACTTTGGCAAATTGTAATAACTTACTTAGGCAGCGGGCTGATACTGTTTCGCTCAAGACAAAAATAAACGTAGCAAAAGTGATAGCAAAGTCGCAAAGCGTAAATTCTCGAACTTTCAGATACGCTAAGGCGGGTAGTGTCGGTAGTTGATCTATCCTTATCAATTTCCGCTCGCTTCGAAACCTTGGACACCTATTTCATTGACAATCGCCATTCCTTTTTGTTGCAAACCCAAAAAGGACGAAAATTGTATGCTATGCTTGACCCACACGAAACAACATTAAAACTCTGACGAGAAAGGATTGGTAATAGAACTCTTCTGCACAGAGGTTATGACTTTGCGCGAACCCGGAATATGAATAATCTTCCTGTGATATAATCTACAGACACAGGTTCAAAAGTCTTAAGCGCAAAACTTTTTTTAAGATTTCTGATTAACGAAATTTCTGAACACAAATACTATGGCAAATTTTAAACAAACCTGGCATGTTCCGCTTGACTAACATTGACACGTGGATCGCGCAGGACAGTATGTCACGTGCCTAAACATCACGTAAATAAAGAAATGAGCAAATAAAAACATGAACAATAGACAAAAGACATGAGTAAATAAAAACATGAATAAATAGACAAGTTAAGGTTTAACTTTTGATAAATTTCGTTCACCTTTGTGGCTGTAACGTTTTCGAAGTTTGTGCCATTAACTTCAAGTAGCTGAAAAGTTGAGGAAAACAAAAAAAAGTACTATTTATCGCAGAAAGCACAGTGAAGATCCCCTAGTCCTGCCTCTCATAAAACTGCTCTTCTTGCCAAAATTTCCAGGTCGAACTGGAATTAAGATTGTTGGTTTTTGTGGATGGAGGAAAACCAGAGGACCCAGAGAAAAACCCTCAGAGCAAGGACAACAACAAACTCAATCCAAATGTGACATCAGCAGCAAGTCCGGGAACGATCATAGTGATCATAACACAGGCGTAAAAAATTAAACAGCAAAATACCTGGTCCCCTCTTCTAAGGCCTGCCTCTAACGCTTTGCAATCTTCTTCAACCTAAGAAAAAAAAAAAAGAGAGCCATGACAATTTTTACATCAGTCATGAATAGGCCTAAGCAGACAGGAAAACTTCATAAAAGAGGCTTTTACTTAAGATAAAAATGCACCTGAGCCTATTAATGATACTTATTACATCCATTTTGAAATCACTGGTGGTCCCTGTAATCTGATTGGCTCTAATTGGGGGAATTTATTCACGAATCGCACCATTTTTTGCTCTGAATCGCATCATTTTACGCTTGACTGAGTTTTTGACACATGACATCAAAGTCTTTCTGTTTTGCTTACAAAATAAAATGTAAAAGCGTTTCCGGTTCCGCTTTCTATTCAAAAACCAGCTCAGAACAGCATCAATAAAATATTTGAATTGACCAAGTCCTGTATTTGGGCGATTTCAAAATGGATGTAATAAAGTGGTAATTGAACCTCGTGTCGTGCAATTTTGGTCTGAAATCATACTTGTGATTTCAAATCGAACTCGCGCTGCATGCTCGGTTCAATTTTGAAATCACGCGTATGATTTCAGCCCAAATTGCACTCCACTCAGTTCAGTTACCATTATAAATCTAACAGTTCTGAGCGCGGTAAACAACGACCACAAGCGTGGGTAAACAGGCTACTGGGTGAAAGCAGAAAGCAATGCAACCAGCGTTGACTGACGCCGGGGAAACTAAAAAATAGACATAAGTAACCAGCCACAAATGTGGGTACAAATTTGCTCAGCTGAACAAGCAGGCGGAAAAAATACTATTGCGTAGACGCGGGAAAACAAAAAATTCAGTGACCACGAACGGGGGAAATAAGTTACCGACTGCGATGCAGGAGACGTCTGCAAGTGCCAACCGCGGGAAAAGAGGCTACTTGGTTAAACGCGGTAAAAGTACCAGGCAGTTTAATGTAATTAGACGAGGAAAATAACTTCGTAAAGTGGAAAACGTCTACAATCACCAAAGGCGGGGAAACAGGCCGCTGGCACTGAACGCGTGTAAGAGATGAAACTTGCGCATCAAGCTGGTCTATGCAGCTAGCCACGGATGCCGAGTAAATATCTTGCTCGCTGCAGACGCGTAAAGCGTTTACTGCTGCCGAACGCTGGAAACTAGCCGCGGGACTCACTTAATTCTTCCTAAGCCCACGATTTGTCATTGGGCTCAAAACAATTTCACTGAATAGAATTTTTTGAATGAGTCATAAGGCTTACGACGCAACGCAAAACTGAAGTTAACGACTACAGCTACTGTACCTTAGATACAAATATTCCAAAACCAGATTCTTTGCCGCCCGCAATAGTAAAACCCAAAGGCTTGTCTTTGGACGGACGATCCTAGAGAGGATAGAGGAAAGAAAAACAAGGTCGTCACCTAATAAAAATGTCACGGTACAGGATAAAATTCTATTGAAAACTGTAACTGTAATTCTCGACCTTATGTGGCGATCAGCTCCTTGATTTGTAATGGAAATATGATCCAGTGGAGTCCCATTCAGTCTGTAATTATACGATTGATTACAAAGACAGGACGACCGTGAAACAGGAGTCCGATTTGTTACGCACGATTATGTATACTGACCAAATCGGTCATACGTCCGATTTTTTTAATCACTCGTATCGTTACACAACGAATTGGACTCTACTCAGTTCCACTGTGGCACAGTAAGCAGGCAGAAAAGTATCTCACCATTGTAATCCGACGAGATTTTGCTTTGGCTGCGCAAGCAATGTTTAGGAGTCCAAGCTGACCACTCATTTGCTGTTTGAGCAAAAATGAAAAGACAAAAATCAAATCCAATCAAAGCCTTCTGGGGTAAATATGACTTTTCAGTTCTCAATAAAGAGAAGCAAACGGAAAACTCAAAAAAAACAAAAAAAAAACTACTTAATCGTCTGTGGTTACCTGTTGCTCGAGGCCTTTTTCAAAGGTCTCCAGATAACTTTCCATGACAGGATCACTTTCGAAATCTCCATAATGATTATTAACCCACAACAATATGGCGCGCGTTACCTGAAATCAAACACATCAAGTCTCAATCAATAGAAATTGAAACCGAAAACGACTTTCCAGCACGGCTACTGACTTCCACATGAGGTAAAACCAAACCTAAAGGAGCCAGTCTCCCAAGCAAGTGGGGAAACAACGGCATACACAGCGGCATGAAAAAGTTTCTGCCTAAATCAGACGTAAGCTGTGAAAATCAAATGCGACCAGAGCAAGATCACAAGTGGCTTTCATATGATTTGAACCAGATTGGATGATACAGAGGCGCCTAATTTTTAACATAGTCTTTTCCTATGGTTTCATTCTAAAACTAAGTACGCGATAATAAAACAAAAAACTCCACCTGAAATCTGTATCGTTTATAATATTGTTTAAACTGTTTACTGGCCAGCCTAGTGGCTGAACTCGTCCACTTAGGTAAAAACCATCGCGCAATATGTACCGATGTTTCTTTAAAGCAGGAAATCTCCTGGCGAGTTTGTGTAAAGATAAAGCAAAATATATTACCTTGTCTCGAAAACGTTTTTCGAGGAACCAGTTCAGTAACTGACTGCATATCTCTGAGGGGCGATCAAGAAATGTTTTGTACGTCAGCAGAAGATCTTCCACGTAGGTTGGGTCGATTGCCGAGTGGTCTGCTACCACGTGACTAATAAGCTTCTGAGCGGTTGCCTGGCAACGATAACGACAGTAACGTTTCGACTCAGTGTCGTAAAATAAAAATCCAAGTAATCCGACGGGCCAGAAAAACCCTCACTGTCACATATTTGTCGTCTAATACTGGACGTCACCCTTATGTTCCCTCGCAATAGTTAGTCTGTGAGAAGATTATCCCTTGCACTACAGGGCAGACGTCGGCGAGGGATCTGGGCCCAGTTGTTACTATATTTCTCTGTTCAAAAGCCGTTTTAAGATAATTTTCCCAATTCATTTTAGGGCATTCAATCCCCAAATTGTAAACGAATGAAATTAAAGTGAATTTAATTTTAGAGCTTTCGGATCTGTAATTAAATTTCACGGTAACCCTGGGTTATCTTAACCCACCTTTGAACAACCCGGTCCAGGTCTTATTTCCGTGTTAGAATGAATCCTTGCCCGAGAAATTCTCGTCGGTTCAAAACGCGCGAGCTTCACCGCTCGCGTCGCAGTCCAATGAGAGCCCCCTTGCAGACTATGCAGAAGTCAATGGATTCATTCAATCTTGGACTATTCATTAGGAGACACACCTTTATGACCACTTGACCCTGTCGACTGCCTCCGTCAGTCTTCCTAAATTCCGTGACCATGACGACTTCACCCCCCTCCTCAATACATTGAATGCTTCTCTCCCCCTGAGTCAGAATTCTGTAGTAATCCGCTTGCGCCACGCACACAAACTGAAATAGCAGAATGAAACAGGACAAAATGAAAAATCCTTGACTAAGAAAGTTGAAATTTCATTTATCAATTGGGAATGACGGTTCCATTTTAGTCCAATACTAAGGAGGAACCTCCTCAAGATCTGCTTTTGCCGATTTAATACACCAGAGGCATGTACTGTTTTTACTACTTATTAACAGCAATAATGTGCAGAGTTTAGGTATGTAAGTTTTCCTTGTTGACCTTCGCTTCGAACTGAAAGCTATGTTTACCTTTTCCATATTCAACATAAATTTCAGTTGTTTATTCTATGAATTTTTTCAAACCATATTATTGTAAGCGAATAATTAAATTGAAGCTCGAAATGGTGGTACACCGTGTGTGGTAAATTCTCAGTCGCCACCCTTGACCAAAGCCGATTTTCAAAATCATGCGCTTTTCCAAGCAGTCTTTCCTAAATCTGTTATGAGTCCACCGAGTAAATTTTCTTTGTGACAAATACAAATTATCCTTCGTTAGGCAGGCGCCCACGATCACTATATCATATCGATTGGACACGATAACAATAATATGAAAATATTTATGTCTTCCAACCAATTACTTGACGTAATTATGCAGTGCTTATTCTTTCAAAAGAAATCGAAAGTTTCATTTTAGCTTAAGTTATATTGAGGTAATTTCTAATGTAAACACTGTGTGACAGGGGCAACTTTCTGGCGCGCGTCGAAAATAACAAAGCTCTACTTCTCGTAAGTCTCGACATTTCAAACATTTTAGAATAAAAAATACTACGTTTAAGGTAATTCTAAGCAATAAAGATAAAAAAACACGACTGCAAATTAAAAGTAAATGCTGAAACAAACAAAATTTAATTCGTAACAACTAACTTCTACCTTTTGTGCAACCAACTTCTGCCTAAGTGTTTCTAATCAATTTTGTCGGTGTTTACGCATACGAAGAATGATCTTTAAGTCTATCTTTTCTAACTTGCTGCATGCCAACTGGGCTGTTCTTAGTTCCAAATAGCTCGTGTTCAGTTTTAGGCCGAAGGGTTCCTGTAACTGAAAAATAGTTCGTCTCATTCCAAGGTAGCAATGTGAAATGAATCCGTCGCGGACTGCGGTCTTCTTTAGGCAAAATAACTATCACTCAATAGCTTGGATTTGTTTGAGGAAAAAACCTTTGCCTTTCAAATTGAGTCAGTGTCCTAGTACATTTAATTCTTAGGAGAATACATTCTCGTTTTTCGAAGGTTTCTCTTGACAGTTGCCGCAAGAGAACCACTCGCGATTTCCAAGACGTGAGCGACTGAGCGGGTCGGCGTTTCTTCTTGAAACTCATTTTCCTGACTTTCTCTCTCTTTCTCCCCATCAGAGGTATCTCGTTCCACTGAAGACGAGCCATGTTTCGTTTGAAACATAAATAGATGTATTACACCCTTCAGCTGGATTAAAATCTAAGTCGAGAATTTAAAAAGTTGCGCTCTCCTCGCCGCTGTTTTCCTTGTTTACAGTCACTTCAGCAGAGATATAATTTAGCATGCTTGACTATTGCTACGTCATAGTTTCGACATAACAAAGATGGCGGATTTCAATTTGAAAATGCTGATTTTTGGAACGCAATTGTTCGCAACTAAAACGCCAGTTAGGACATGGCAAGGAAGGAACTTTTTCTAGACCGTACTTTCCCTTTAACCCTTTCACTGCCAAGATTTCATTCATAATTCTCTTTAGTGTCTGCTTTACATTTCTTATGACGTTAGGTTGGAGAATTTGGTAATAGATCAACCAACAATCCCCCCATTGATATTTCTCTTTATTCTCATCACTTGTCTGCTTGATATTGTATTGATAAGGTAAGGTAAGGAGAAATTCTGTATTGGTCACTTATGGTAGTTAAAGGGTTAATCTTACTGACAAAAATAAGACGACTACAAAGTCAAGCCTCAACTTTTCTGCTACCAATCTCATCCTGTTTCTCGCTGCAAAACTTTTGACTGCCTTGTAACTGTACTTTAAGTCCACATTACACGCGAAAACAAAGTTGTTTTTTTTTCTCTTTTTTAGTTTCTTCTTGTTGATTTGCCTTACCTGGCAATCATCCACACGTGTCTTCATAATTCCCTTGTGGCGCATCTTTTTCAGCGTGGGTTCCACACCAAAACTGTCCCCCAGATGCAGGGTCAATGGCTCTTCCCCATGGACAACAATTTCAACTGATCCGTTGAGTATAACACACCAGGAGTCCAGCTGACGAGAGATACACAGTTGGGTAAGTCGAAGATTGAAATCTCTTCAATAATTTCTCGAGGTTGCTCACGCGAATGTAAACTTAAAATAATATGAACCTTAAGTAAAAAACAATATGAACCTTAAGTAAAAAATTCATCAAAGACGAAGTGAGTGAGCAGTTTCCGGCCTTAGTCTTTTTAAGATTCAAATTTCATTGACATGCCTATACTGTTCTTTTACAATTCACCCAATACCACGATTTCCGGTGAATTCTAGGTGGAAAGTTTAATTTATCGTTCTGTCGTTCATGTAAACATTATAAAGTCATACACTTTCCACTTACACATCTGTGTAAAGATCCATTTTTCCTTCAAAGCAAATGCCTACAAGTTTTAATTTTGTCTTCCCGCAAGACATACTCATTAGGATAGAACTCACTCTATATTAAGGGAAAACACGCTCGACATCTTCTGAAAGAAAGACGCGAATCTGGATGGCACAAACTGAATTAAGGGAGAAAACCTTCTGCAATTTAACTAAAGATCAAGATTCCTACAGACCTCCTCTTCATTCTCCATCACAATGGACCCCGCTTTGTCCACAACAGCGAACACCATCACAGCGCATAGCTCTTGCCGTACGTTCATGGTCATGTTGGCAAACGCCTGCGTTATCATAGGAAAAAAAACATAAGATTAGCAAATGACTGCTTCAGCAACTTCAAACTAATGCCAAAAGTACACCAGTACTGCATTTACTTTACCTTACTCTGCGCAGATGCAAAACTAAAACCCATCGCATATTGGTTACTCGCGTTTTCCCGCGAGTCAGGCGGGAAAAGGTTTACTTGTGTTTGTTTTGAGTTCTGATTGGCTCACTCGGGTATTTTACTTCGTTCTGATTGGCAGGTGAAATTACTTTGATTTCAGTTCCACAACACTATCGAAAGCTCTGTATGTATTTAATGCGAGGTCAAAGGTGTACAGTGCTGAAAATGACTGCCGGAACTCCCAACCAAATATTCAACTCGATAGCTAACATATTAACTTACCGGCAAATGTTGCATGAAATCCAGCAAGGCTTCTGTAGAAAAAGGTATATCGAAAATTAATATGAAGCCAATGAAATCTTTAACAGAAATACCTCAAAAAACAAACAGTGAAATTTTGTGAAAGGAGACTCACGAATATCACTTGGTGTTCGATCGGAGGGCTCTTTCTCCAGGCAATCTCGCACTACATCACGCACCATTAACGACTGTGAAGAAAATAAACGAATGCGTTTTACATCTTCATTGAGACTTTATTTGATACAAGGTAGGTCCGCCATGCGTACATGCACGAGCGTTCGTCTTATTGTGACCAATCCTGGTAATTGGGTTTAGGAATTGATGCTTCGTGACCAAGTAGAACGCAAAAGTAGCTGACCCCAAAAATAATGTTATACCATGGTTTTGTCTAGTGAATGCTGATCAACAAAATTATGTCGTTATTTTGGGAGTTTGTAAATTGTCCATCTAAGTGAAAAAGATCATCATGTAAATCCGGCAACGGTGATAATAAATTCAAAGAAAAAATATATACATTTATTATATGGCTGTGTCTCACAAGGACTGGGAATAACCGAATTCACGAATTTGATTGGCTGAAATTAATTTTGAAAGCGACCTAGATTTTCCCATCTAGACCGGTCTAGAAAAAATAGGTACAAAGAATATAAAAAATTGGCATATAAGACACAGCCATATAATAACCATCTTATTAACCGAGCTAGGTCGGTCTGTATGAGAGAATCTTGCGTTCGGTCTGTACTGGCGACCTCGGTCAAGATTCTCCCATGCAGACCTCCCGCTCGGTAAATAAGAACTAAGTATAGCTGTAGTACCTCTCGTGAAGAATGGGATTCTTCTTCTTCTTCATCGTCCTCATCAGAATCAACTAAAAAAAAAAAACAGCGAAAAGTTATGCGTACAGTCAACTCTCTCTTAACCTTGTAATTCCCATGAGTGATCAAGACAGAATTTCTCCTTACCACATCAATGCAATATCAAGCAGACAAGTGATGAGAATAAAGAAGAATATCAATGAGCGGATTATTGGTTGATCTAATACCAAATTCTCCAAACTAACATCAAAAGAATTGTAAGGCAAACAGTAAGGAGAATTAAGAATGAGATCAGGGGTGTGAAAGGATTAAGAGACATATCCTTGAGAAGAAAACCTCTTAACGTACACTTAAGAGTGTTAGTCCTTTCAATACGAGTTCCTCGCTGTTGGTACGATGTCTAGCCGCTGTGCAAGGCCCGTGCCCGTGCTTCCTCCCTGGAGAGAGGATCAAAGATGGTAGCCGATAAAACGGCGGGAAGCACAGCGTTGAGGGGATACTTAGCGTTGAGCCCTCTCAGTCAGTCACGGGGGCTCTGGTAGGTCACGCGATTTCAGAAGTGATCAAGTGATCATAACTGCGTCAGAGAGATGAGATATTTTAAGTAACATTTAGTGTTCCCCTAAACTGCCAACAACCTAAGGGAGACCGCGGGAAAAAAATCATAGTTCGGTACGCAAAAATAGGCAATAATAAACAAAGACGGGCGAAGGATAGTTCAGGATAAAGACAATTAGTAAAACCGGATTAGAAATGATGATCAAGGACTAGAAATAATTCCGGCTAAAATTTTCAGGAACCATAGGTCGCTATAAAGCTCCTTAAAACCTAACCAGAAAACATACGAGGCGAAAAAAAAGAAATACAAATATATTTTCAAAGTTCTTTTTTGGTTTCGTTTTTGTTTTTGTTTCTTTCGCCTACTGAGTAACCTCTCAGAGGGCTGTTTTAGGACCTCTACCCCCTTCAAAACCTACTTGATTTTTCTTCTCTTTTTATTTTTTCATTTACTATTTTCTTTTATGTTTTTTAACACAATCCTAGCACGATAAAAGGAAGGATGAGAATCTCAGTAGAATTCACCCACCAATACTTTCCACCAGGCCTGTAAGATCCAGCTCATAGTTGTTTATTGAGGACGAATCTTCAGACGCACTTTTCTTCATGTTCTGATCGCTTCTTAAGATAATCTCCTTCACGTGCTGAAGTTCCATGGGCAACTGTCAATCAAACAAAGAAAACGTTGCACCCAGGTACTTTTCACGGATCAATCAATAAACACGCATTTTCATGTACGAGTAAACAAGTAGTTTGCAAACCGATGCGTTTAAACCCAATTTTCTAGGTATCGGACGGCAAAAACTGAGCTTAATCGAATCCTCACTGGAGCTCAAAACAATTTTTGTCCAACGCTCGCGAGTGCTATTTCAGATCTTTCTTTATTTGCTGTAGTAACTGCCATTCAGTGTTGCAGTTAAAATTGTAAGCAATTGTTTCCTCGGGTGGAATTCAAGGTATGTAATAAGGGGGTGTATAACTTTCAAAACAGACAAAGTGAAACCAATAAATTAAAAATACGGAAATTTTCAGAAAGATTTATCAATCACTTTCGTTTCAGATGGAAGAACGCATGGAATTCGCCATTGTTACAAATACACTACATACAACACGATTGTTTACTCACGATTGTTTACTGAAAGAAAAGCACGTTCTGTCGTTGATTGTTTGTTGTTTAATTTCATATTTTGCCGTTTTGTTATTTTCTTAGTTACTTCATAGCTCATGGAGAAGGATAGTCAGGGTGGCCAGTGAAAATCAAAGATAAAAACATCGGTGCTGTAGTGTAGGTTCCGAGTTCCCTAAATGAGCTTAATCTTTTTGGGCCGGTTATTTACACGAGGTCTAACCCAAACCGCAGTGTTACGTCTTCAGTGGACCTCAATAAATGTTCAGATAAAAGATTAAGTTAAATTCAAGAAATTAATTTGTCTAGCTACGCATAGACCGTTTGTCGAATGTTTCCAGAGGTGGTTAGTTTGACATGATTGGAATGTTATTGAACATTGTGTAAGATCGCGTCCAAAAACAAAACCTGAGACAATGAAATCTGTTGCCGGAGGCTTGTTGACCGACCACTTATCAGCCATGGTTATCCTGCGCACCCTCTCCTCCCCTAACCCAACATAAACCCTAACCTGTTTACATCACTTGACTATTGTTAGATTAAGGGAAGGATGAAAGGATGGGTGGCTAGCCCAGATACGGACATAGATCCGTTATCGTTTTCTTTTAGCGTTGGGTTTTCCTTTTGGAAAGGCGTGTCTGCAGTTTTATTTAGGCAATAGCCTTCGAGTGTTCTCGCAACATCCCAATTGGCTTAATCGCGTTATGGAGCCCGGAAATAAAGCGTTTAATTACTTTTATGACATAGCTAGTTCCATGCGGGCTCTATAACCTGATAAAGCTGATTTGACTAATCAGACGATGCGTACTACGTTCAATAAATTATGTTATAATTGATTATTACTTGTTCATCATCTGGTATTGGTCCCCCTATTCTGTAATCCCGAGTTTCCAGAGCAAGAAGCCGCTCCAAATCAGTCTTGGAATATGAGTGCCGCTGAAACGGCTGGAATAGCTCCGTGTTTGGAAAATCAATCTGTTGATATCACAAAGACAATCATTCATGTTTCCATCAGTGCTTGTATGTTTAAGATTGCCTGCGCAGGACTGGTACCCAGTGCTACAATCATTGAGCACTTTGTAGAGAGGAATCAAACCTAGTACAAAAAACTTTTTTTTCTGTTCATTTTTTTCGTTTCAGTTTTATTTATCGAATTTACTAACTTATTCAGAACCTTTTACTTAACTCTATCACGTGGCCGTTTACCAAATATGGTAACACATTACACACAACCTACCACAATCAGTTCAGAGTATTCCAACACAAGGCAATCTGTGCCTCTCTTTCCATTGGAACTGAGTGGTTGTTTGCCAAAACTACAAGAAAAACGCGGACCTTTCAACTTCTGTATATTTTGCGAAAAAAAAAAAACACACACACACAACAAAATACAGAAATCTATCTAACACAAGTTTCATATGAGAAGAAAAAAAAGCATTGGAGAAAAGAACAATTTGCTGAGTGCATGTAACTGCTTGAAGTTATCTTAAACCCTTCAGAAGCTGAAGAATGGTACAACTACTGCCTTCATCCTCCAATCAAGCTTTTAACCCTTAAGATCTGATTTGTACTTCTTCCCTCTTTCTGGCTCCGGTTGTTCAAAGCATGGATAACGCTATACACTGGATAAATGTCTATCCGGTAGATAGCGCAGTGCGTTTTGGTAACACTTATCCACTGGATTGCTCAATTCAGAACTATGAGATATATCTTAATCACTTCCAGGAGTTATTGTAGCATTTTGCTTTCCAAATAAGTACCTTTTTTATGAAGACAACCATTAAATCTTGTAAAATCACGCACATTAAAGAAAACTGTGGTTAAAAAGTGATGCATAAAGTAATATCAATGTTTTAATACCTGCTTCCTGGTAAATACATGCAGCCCTCCAGAAAAACACAACCAGACAACAAAATATACCAGCAAGATGCTACATCATCTGCCCTGAGGATCAAAATTTTAGGACCAGCAATTAGATGCTTAAAAAACCACAAGTTACACAATATATGAGAAACTCTCAAAGCTGTTACAAAAGGTTTGAAATAATTAGCATATATCAGTTGCTGACGAGTACAGTAATTTATGGGTCCATAACTTACAGTTTACAGGAAACCATAGAGATCACTTGCACTTAGAGAAAGTGCACTATTGGTAATATGCTTTGATGTATTTAGATAGGAGTGTAACATAATTTAGTATTCTTTTACCATACTTAAATGATAGACCAAAATTTCTTATCGTGATAAACAAAATTGCATTTGTTTTGCAATAGTAGCTCTTAAGAAAAGTTATTTACTTTAATTTCATTTGCTACATTTCCATGAAGAATTCTCATTGTACACAAAAGAAATTCGAGATCAATTTCCTGTTAGATTTTATTGATTGTAAGAAGAAGCCACAGTAACTAGGTCTAATTGCAATATATAAACTTCAAATTTCCTGTCATTCAATTCTACAGAAAGAAGTTCAGTCAAGGCCTGACTTTAATCACCATGACCACGTTAATGTACCAGTTTGCTTGTTGCCCAAAAAACAACTTACATGTAAAGTAAATAATTAGAATCTCGTGCTTCATATCTTGCTGTCTCTGACATAGTCCTGTAATATTCAAGGTAAATAATTTTTATTATTAGGGTTGAATTTACAGAAACATGAATGTACATATTAAAACATTTTGCATAGATTTTACTGAAACTTCAAGTACAAATGATCCCATATAACACTATGTGCTGTGTACATGTGTGTCAACAAGCTTTTTGTTGGTTTAGAGAATGATTCAATGCTGCAGCCTCATGAAACTCGACGAAAAAGTGTTTCAGTTCTCTTTTAATTTCGTCTAAATAGGAGAGTACTTGTCTACCATAAGTAAATAATTCTAAGATATACTTCCCATGAACAAATTATGAAACATACATACACCCACACAGCACTGCACATTTAACTTAAAATCTGACAGGGAAATTTAATATTCTGAGAAGATGATAAACAGTCACTTGAACTAATAAAGAGCACAGTGGATTTTTTGGTTGCTGGGCACATTTATGCATTAGCAGAAAAATTTTTTTTAGCATGCACTTTTCATGATCAAAGAAAAAGAACACATTAAGTGTAAAAGAGTAATGTGATGACAGACAAATGACTAATCTAAGGCACCCTGGCAATCTTTCTCTCTCACATTTCACCTAAGTCTTTGTTTTTAACCCTTTAAACCATAAGAGTGATCACCATGTATTTTCTCCTTGGAGTGATACTTTTGAATCATTCATTAAGACCAGGAGAATAAGGGAAATGCTCAACCAGCTAAGAAGCTTTGATTGTCAAGGCTGTACTCTAGGAAAAATTGAAGGGAGCCCTGTGCTCTCAAACTGTGAAATCCAGGGTGCCCAGCATATGCTTTTTATGAAAAATCTAAGATTCCTGAGTCGCCCAAGAACAAAAGTAAGGCACCAAAGGCTACCGGATGCTGCTAGACCACAGCCCTGATTGTTGAACAAATTCTCCCTGTCACTGCCAAAGTAACTGTATAGAGAACAGTATACTAATGTTGGGGTGCAAAAGTTAAAGACACAAGAAAACCTGCTGTGGTTTATTTCAAATTACATACATACAGTGTAAATTCATGCATATGTTATGATGAGTTTTTTTTTCTCCTCAAAGGTTTTATTTTCCTTCATTTGCTTTTTAATTGCACACAAAAGAAACCAAATTTAACAAAAAAATATTAAATTTGAAATTAAAGCATGGCATTCCTAATCACATGATATTGGTCATTTATCTGAGCTTCTGTTGCTTTCCCCAAGAAAACCCAAAATAATTGGAGTTCAGTGTTGAGGTTCTCACTCTTTCCTGTCTGCAACCTTATGACATCAAATTTTTGTTACTGTTTTTTTTTAAAGCTTTAAAGCTTGAGCAACATATCAGAGAATGGTGAAAAAAGTCAAATAATAAACTTTTTTCCGGCAATTATGTAAGTAATAGATAGCAAAAATTTTTAACTTTTGCAATATACAGGAAGATGTAGGCTGCAGCAGAGTACTGATTTAACAACTGTTACTAAAATGTCTATTACATCAAGATGTTAAAAAAAAACACGCTTTAGCCAAAAATCAGTTATGGTAAAGTTGGCTGAGAAAAATTGTAAATACTGCCTTTAATAAACTACAGCTATTTTTAAAGTTGCATCTTAAAGTTGATTTTTTTAATTCTGTTTGATTCATAATTTCATATGCCAACAAGCAAAAAAAAAGTAATAATAATAAATGAAAAGCTATTGCTGGGTAGGAAAAGCTAAGAGAGTGTGTTATTTGTTCTCTGATAGCACTGACCTTACAGCTGACTCTGGCAGACCAGCTACTGCCTGCATTCCCCACAAAGAACAAAATATTGTCTCCACATCCTAAGGAGGGAAAAAAGGAAATCACATCATTCAATAACAACTTCTCAGTAACCAAGCAGAGGAGCCATCAAGAGCCATTACTGAGGCATCATGCCATGCAACACAAGCACCGCAAAATTTTTATGGAAGACATTTCCAACTATGGAGAGTGCTAGTACACTGCAAAATAACACCCCATTATGATTAGGGGGCAATTCTCTGCAACACAATCAAAGGTAATAAAAACTGCATTTTTTGGCAATTATTTCTCATCACTGCTTTCTTATAATTGTTGTTTTCAAGTGTGTGCGTGTATATCTGTTGAGAACCTTTCATTCTCTCAAAATCTGTCATGGTTACTCACAAGTTTGCATAGAAATGCACATTTGAGTTTCAGTATAATAATTGTAAACAACCGGCCAATCACAATTTTTCACTGTCTAGGATATTCTTTACTGCACCTTGTCATTCATTATCATTTTGAATATATTTTATGTCATTTCTAAGATCATTAGGACTGTAGACAACAAAAAAATTGTGCCTGACTTGTTAAACCACACACACCAAAGCATGTGTGATGTCCACTAATTGACACAAGTTTCCAATCTTTACTGCAGATAATGTACATGGTGCTAAACTTGTACCAAACACTACATTAATTAGGTCTGTGAATTAAATGACACCAAATCATCACACTTGCTTAGTTCATTAAGCACAAGGTAAGCTTGTGATATAAATATTTCAGTGAAAGATTCTCAGGTATTGGGATATCAAGTAAAGCAAAGCTACTTCAAGGAAATGTTTGACGCTTGCAATAATAACAACACAGAAACATTGGACAACTAATTGCATCCTAAGGAAAGCTTTGTATTAATTCTTAGAAAATCTATTTATCCATTAATAGGTCAAATAGATAAATGCTACGAAAATTTAGACTAGCAATGAGCTTAATGAAGCTGTGGTCAAATGTGATCAGTGCATGCCATACCTGATTGACCACACAATCAAACAACATATGAAAAATCTTTTAACGCAGTTGAGGTACAAACCCACGTTTCCTGCTTGCAGGTATAAATCACAAAAAAAAAATACGGTTTTATAAATGCAAAGCAGAATCGAATGAAAGATTAATGCTCCTATATCAGGCTTTGTTTATTCCTCAAAACACACTTGAAAACGAATTAACTATTTTCATTTAGTTCGGTTCAGCGCCACTCCGAGTGCATCTGAGAATAATTTTAAAGCATTTACCGTGTAAAGTCACAAGCTTTAAAACTATATTTCAATGTCTTCGCTTTTTTCACCTCTAAGTTTGTTTTGTCGTCTTAAAATGCAAAATTACTAAACATTTCACGTTGTGAAATTGACAACTATTCACATCAGATTGATCTACAAAGTTGTCGATTTTACGGATCATATTGCACAAGATGGCATCCAATAAAATTATTTGACAAAGCTAACGATTTTGTCTTACTTACCGCATTTGTTCGTTGCTGTATGGGCGTTCGAAGGCAGTTTATAAACTGCGAATTATTGTTCAAGTTACTTTCACCAAAAGCCATGTTCATCTTGCTTCAAATATGTCGACGAAATGAAACGTTATTCAACCGGTTGGTGTTATATCAATTTTTGGAAACACCGTCAGCTTATGATTTGCGTCCGCGCACAACGAAGCCATACGTGATTAAAGGAGCTTTGAAATCACTGCGCGAAAATTCTTGCATTCCAACGAGGAAATGAAAGACTTCTATTCACCATCCGTCTGCAAAACTCGCACATAACAAGTTAGCGTATTTACATTTCGCAGCTAACAAAATGGCGGTGTGTAAATAACCAAGATCAGATCAAGCGTTGCCGTTGTAGATTATACAGCCTCCTGTCCGCAGTTTAATCACACCTACCGTATTGGACAGTCAAAAGATTCTTGCTTGCTTCAATCCAGTCCAGATTTTCCCTTATCAAACTCGTTTAGGTTCCTTTGAACAGTCGCTGTTTCTTCTAACAGATAGATGTCTTTAAAGCAGAAGATAAAATCAACACCACACTCAATTCTCGCGTATCGCAGTTGGGCACTGTAGAATACTTAGTCAAATCAAGCAAGGAAATAAGCTCTTGATGTGATGTTCAATTTTGAAATTCTAGCAGCTTCCTCTCATTCAGAAGAAAAGCACAGCATACGCCAAATACACCGTGTTTATTCGAGCAAGTCGTTGAATTCACGAAAAACTCGTCTTGACCGTTGAACGCACAGGATGACAATTGTACTTTCTGCCGGGTTTTCGTCTAAGCCGGCTAAGGAGAGACGCTATACATCTGTTCACGACCTCTCTACTTCGCTAGCCTGACATAAATATAAAATATAAATATCAGAGTAAGCAAAAATTGGCTAAGATAAACGAAAGGTAGGAACATTTCATCGATTACAATAGTCACGAAAAAGAACTAAAGCTCCAACTTGGTCTTCGTTACTTCCCAATTTGATCTATTTTCACGGAGATATAATTCACAATAGCGGCCCACATAATCCCTGAAATGGCCTCCACAAAGAAATTATTCCTCAAAATTAAAGACAACCACAAAACATTTCCTCCATACCTAAAGAATCGTTGATGTGGCGACACGATTTCCGTGTCTTCTTTATAAGAAAGGAAAAAACTAACTCACCTGTATCGTGTTACAAAAAACCAACGACTAAAAGCTCCTTTCAGACTACTTTTCGTTCCAAGTTTGTCCTAATTGTCTGTTGTAAAGTTGAAGTTTTGAAAAGGTTGTACCCATATATTAACATGTTAATCGACGGAAGTTTCGATGATCAGGTGACCAAGTTTCTTCTTGAGAGAGGACTTGGGACAACTTGGCGGATTTCCGGTTAATAAAATGATAGGTCCGCACTAGGGTACAGAAAGAGAGGATAAACAACACTTTTCATATAAAAAATTTACCAGTCATAGAATGGTTTGTTTGGCTGTATAAAATTTAAGAACAACGGAAACATTTTCCTCGTTTTGGCAAGCTATTAGAGAAAATTTCTGGGCAACTTTTGAAAATGTTTCCGCATGAAAGTTCATATATTTTGAACTGCGGTCATACGTATCTAGTACCGCAGTTCAAAATATATGAACTTTCATATATTCACTGTATCTGATTTATCATCACGGGTTTATTACAAATCAACTTAACGGCCTGCTCCCAGTCGGCTTGTTAGCTCAATTGGTGGAGCGCTGCACTAGTATCGTAGAGGTCAGTGGTTCGAATCCCGTACGGGCCTGATTTTTTTTCAGGTCTGATTTTCGCTATTGCATAAATAGCGCTCTCTACTGCGAAGATCGTTCATCATACGTAGTTATTATATTATTATTATTATTATTATTATTATTATTATTATTATATTTGTTTCTAGGATCTGCTCACGTGATCAACGCATTAAAACGCAAGAAGATACCAAGAGCTAACTTAATGTTAGTGGAGCTCTCAACTTGAGAGGTCAAAGCTTTTTAGATTTGACTTCCAGTGTTGCTTCCGATTGCCGCTATCGTCGCGAAACTGGGCTGATGCGTACTATGCCAACCTCGTTCCTAGGGCCCACCCCCAACTCCACCCCCATCTAAGAGAAAAGGCCCTGGGAACGAGTTAAGTAACCTCATATTCTTTTGGCCTATCGGCCCTTTGACACATAAGAGTGACTAGTTTTTAATTTCTCCTTACAATATCCCCCCTGAGTCACACATTAAAGACTGTTGGGGCCCGAACCCGCAGTGGGAGGATATCACGTCCCCCAGTGAGACTGGACTTGTGATGGTACCACCCAACCTCGTTCCCAGGGCTTTTCCCTTTTTTAATATTTTCCCGCCCGCCAAGGACATTTTTGTTGCGTTATTACTATGGGATATAGGAACATGTGCTTTTCACCTGAAGTTAGCAGTCTTTTCGTTGGATTAAAAGGGGTGACTTAAACCGTTGTCGAAAGTTGAAGTTTTTAGTATTCTGAACAAAACAAAGACACAAGAAGATAGGAAATGATCAGCTACTAAAGAAGCTCTTGATTGTTAAACAAATTCTCCTTGTCAGCACCTTAGGAAATGTATAAAGAACAGTACAGAGAATATGCATACTGATGTTAAGGTGTATGGCGTTAAAAAGCTGCTCAAAAAGAAAGATAAAGCCACTTTAAAACTGGTTTAGATATTTTGCACGGTAAAATACTGATCCCTTGTCTATGATTTCGCAACAACTAGCATCCTTGCCCTCTTAGTAAAGTACACTAATTCCCCAACCCTCCGACAGCGGAGAATCAGTTTGCTTGCTATAGATATGTAGCCGAGTTTTTGCTTGTGATAGGTTTTAGCGCAATTAATATTCTCTTGATTTTACTCAGCAAAGCTGTTTTTAGAAGGAGCGACTCAACATTTCTGCGTCTGTGTGTAACTCTATTAGTTAACATATGTCACATAAAAGATCGCCATCCAGCTCCAAGTACCAGCCTTGAATTTTATTTGTTTATTCTTAAAGAGTGTAAGTTTCTGAGGAAACTGTGGTGCTGCATCGGCGGAGAAGTATATAACAAGGTAATATTGGATTTATCAACTGGGTTGATAATGTAAATTGGCCACCGTAAAGAGTTTTAAAGTTGACGTTTCGAGTTTTAGCCCTTTGTCAATCGCTCTGACAAAGGGGTTACCTTGATTTTTCGTATACTAAGAGTCACATATTGGGTATATTCAGTTTCCAGTAACTAGCAAGCCAAGCGTTTCAATGATCCGTTGCATGTTCTTGGTATGAGAAATTTCTTGGTACGAGAAATTTCTCATACCAAGATGTCATTCTATTCGATAGTCACTCTGACTCACGAGATATACATACATACATACATACATACATACATACATACATACATACATACATACATACGTTTATTGCAACTCCCAAGCTGGGTTTTACAGTTACAAAGCCTACATTAAATTATTGTAATATTATAGTAACATTTATTTAGTAACATTATATATCTATATATAAGTAAATCTAAAGCTAATACAATATAAATACAAAAGGCCAGTACACGTTAAAAACACCAGTGAACTAATACAAAAATTACACAAGAATAGAAGATAGAAACGATTCATCTTTGCGCAACAGTTCCATTAAGGAGCGCATTCAGTAGGGGGAACTTAAAGGCGTTTACATTCTTACATTCTTTTAAGTCCTTTGGGAGGTTATTCCACAATTTCCATCCACGATACGTGAATGCACGTTGCCCAGAGGACAGGCGGCATCGTGGGATGTTGAGCAGATTACAAGATCTTGTCACCCTACTGTGAATACGAGATCGTGGGACAAACGTGTTAGCCAGATATTCAGGAACTAAATTATTTACACATTTAAATACCATTATAGCATCGTTGAAATAAAGTCTCTCCTTAACAGTGAGCCAATTAAGAGATTTTATGCTTTGGGAGATGTGGTCGAATTTCTTAAGACCTAATACAATACGGGCAGCGAAGTTTTGCACTAGCTGAAGCTTGTTTATATTTCTTTGCCGAAGTGTTGGCCCATACAGTTGAACAATAATACATTGTACTAAAAACAAAAGCGTTCATCAAAAGTAAGAGAGTTTGCCTGTCCAAAAGGTGTTTGACCCTGCTGATCTGTACTAGTTTGAAAATACATTTAGAAGTAGTTTTAGTAATATGATCGTTGTATGTTAAGGACTGGTCGTTGTAGACTCCAAGGTCCTTTGCTACAGGGACTGGTGTTATTTCCTTTCCCAAGAGTGAAATTGACGTTGGAGGCAATTTCCGCAGTAGTTGAGGAACACCAACTAGTAAGATTTTAGTTTTAGCTGGGTTTATTAGAAGGGAATTCTGACAGCACCATCGGCAGATTTCACTCAAGTCTTCGTTCAGATAGCCAAAAACGCGAGCGATGTCAGTTGAGCGAAAGGATAGGTATAATTTACAGTCATCGACGTAGCACACAGACTTGCAGTGGGTTGGAACGGACAAGAGATCATTTACATAGATGGTAAATAACACGGGCCCAAGGATAGAACCCTGAGGAACTCCGTATTTAAGAGGGAGCGGGTCTGAGATAGCATCCACAATGCGCACTCTCTGGCTACGACCAGACAGGTAATTATGAAACCACTCCAAGCTCGAAGAGGCAACACCTATACTCTGTAACTTCTGAAGGAGAATATCATGTCTGATACTATCGAATGCCTTAGACATATCTAGTAGCACGACAACGGACACTTCACTATTATCAATAGCCATGAGAAAACCATCTGTTACGTGTAAGAGATGATCTATTACTTGTCACCCCCTGGGGGAGACCCCACGGAATTTCTCGGATAGGGTATGCCGCCAAGTTCTCATATCCTGACCCCAAGACAGACCATACTCGTTAACAGACCGTCCTTCAATCCGATGTCCATGACCACCTTCAAAACTGGCATGAGAACCGAAGTGAAAGGGCAGCAAAATTCTCCAGAAAACTTAAGGCCTGGCTAAACTAGGAAACTTTGTTGCGGAAACATTGTTGCGGAGGCAAATGTTTCTCAGTTTAGCCGCGCGGGAAACACATGTTGCGGAAACAAATTTTGCTGCTCGGTAACAAAAATTGTTTTTGCCTGCAGACAAAAACATTTTTGTTTCCCGGACACAGATTTTTTGCGTTCGAAACATATGTTTCCCAGTTTAGCCACGATGAAAACAGTGTTGATTAATTTCCAGTGCCGCTCGCACATTGAAAAATGTTTCATAGCAACGGCGAGCAGACAACAATTAAAATGGCTGACTGCGAAGAAATTCAAGCAGGTCACGCTCAAAGAAAGGGAAAGGGAAGGCCGGAAAGGAATTGGAAAGATGGAGAAATTGAAATGCTAATTACGCTGTATGAGGAAAGGCCTTGTCTCTGGGACGTGGGTCATAAGGACTAAATGAACAGGGACAGTAAAGAGGTGGCGTATTCGCAAATCGATCTACTGATGACAGAAAAATGATATCAGCCGGGAGGATTACAAGAGCAAGTGGAAAATTATCAGGTCACAATTTTTGAGGGAACGGGCCCTGGAAAGAAAAAAGAAGTCCGGTCAACAAACAAGCGATGTGCACCACTCCTCTTGGAAGTGGTACAAGATGGTGAAGTTCCTTATTATTGTGCAGAATGACACAAAGGGCTTTGATACACGGAAAATGTGAACATCCTTCGATCGCCAGACTTCCTCAAAGTCAGTCTATTCATACACGCATGCGTAGCTCATTTTTTTCCGAAACAATGTTTCCTCGTTTAGCCACTGGAGCAGCAAAACATTTTGTTTGTTTCGCGCTAATTTAGCCGCCCCGGGAAACATAACAGGAAACAGTGTTTCCTCAACAAAGTTTCCTAGTTTAGCCAGACCCTTAGATCGAATGGCAAATCCTGGTTATTCCTCCTACTACATTATTCATTTGGAGTTGAAAAGACAAATACGTTACTATGTTCTCGTGGTTTCGTTGAAAACCAATGATCAAACTCTATACCCATATTTGAGCTAAAACAGCTCCTAAAATGGCATGTAACTATGCAGCCTACACGGGACGGGGAGTACCTTCCTCCCTCTCCATCTTGGTTTAGCGTACTTTATGCGCATGCCCAGCGCGAAAAAGAAGGCGGAATGCGATTGGTTGGATTTTATTTACGAAAGTATCTCCTTTTCTCTATTTACAGCTGAATAATCAACTCCTTTCAGTTCGTAATTAAGTTATTGATATTTGTTTTTCCGTATTTTTTAATTAGACTAATACATCTTTTTTTTTTTGGTAATTTCATATTTAATTAGTATTGTTCAGAATTCTTTCAATTTGGTAACTATATTTACAAATAATATTAACATTTAATTACAACAAAATCTATTACAAATTGGTTTTTTTTTTTCAGGTTAATTCCGCAAGCCATTTCGTAGAACACTAGAATGCATATTCTTTGGTAATGAGAAGTAGTCGATAAAAATAATATTACAAAACCTTCCTGGGTATTTCATTGACTTACTGAAAAATTTCTGCGCAAGACTGCGGGATCTGCTAATTGCTGAGTAGAAAAGAGCTTTGAATACAAGTTTACCGCAGGAAACCAGTCCTTGGGGAGAATAAAACCCCATTTTTTATCTTTCCTACTTTCGATCGTCTTTCGGTAAGAGGGGGGGGGGGAGGGCCGGGGAGGGCGGTAGGAAAGAGTTTTCACGTGAAGCATGAGTAAGCCCAAAATTAAAACGGCCTGAATTTTACAGAAGGCAAGGTAAGGTGAGATTTGAAGTTTTCCCTTTTAATTAAATTCGTGATGCGTGCAGAACGCTTTTGGAAAAAGAACAAATGACGCGTTAATTTTCCTAATGGTCGCGGTCGTGGGTTGCGTGAAACGGTGTCAGGACCCGCCCACCCCCCTCCCCCCCCCCCCCTTACCTCCATGCTATCCCACCCACTTTGGTTGGCAGCGAGTCATGCTCTTCTCGAGTCACGCAATTTCTAACTGCTGTATGGAGGAAGAAAAAGTCAGTTTCCATTGGCACTGCTCCTCGTCCCTCAAAACACCGCCTTAACAGTTCGATGCATCGTCAATACAGTCTAGTTTGAAATTGGGTCAACCAAACAAAATGTTTGCATTTCTTTTTCAGAACGTGAAAGAAACGTAGAAGAAAATATCTGCAAAATTGTAATACGGGAGATTTCTTCCTTGCTGCAAGTCCTAACTCAAAACCTGAAAAAGCTCTAAAACGAGCCCCCGAACAAATTTTCTTCTTCAATACTTTGGTCCATTGATACCTATGCTCTCTATCAGGTGGCTCTTCAAAGCGTGAATATTTTTTCCTGCTGGGCAGCGAGGATGTCTTATATCGCCTCAGTAATGGAAATCCTGCAGTTTATCTTTGCACGGTCGAGGCTCGAAAGCAAACTGCTATGGTCGACTGGCCACGCCATTGAGGCAAGAGAGACTTGGTGGAGTTGCATTCATGCGTCCAGCACGTAATTCGCTCCTCTAACTCCGAAAGGCTGATCTTTTGTGGGTGTTAGCCACCCACGTGATCATGTCGCCGACTTCATCTGCGAATGATTTGCTTGTTTTATCCTGACACATTTACTTCCTTGCTACCTATTTGTAGGCGCGGGCTGTTTCATTTCAAGCGTTTTGTTTTCTGAGAAAGAATTTGTCCCTTCCAACGCATGGTTCACGAATCCATTCGAAATTGCCGAATTTTTGTCTAAGACTTCTACGGGAGGAAGTTCATTGTTTATCAAGTGCTCGCCATTGGAAGGCGTGCCTTTATGAATAAATGAAAGTTTCTGTTCATTTATCTCTAAAGTAGGCTCCCCTCGCACATGAGAATGTTCCTCTTGCTCCACCGACACTGGCGAGGGGGCTGGAGACGATCGAGGGCTTGGATTGGGTGTCATCTGCGCTTGCACAACCTATGTGAAATAGAAAACGCAGTTTAATATTGTAGCGATTAGAAATCAGAACTGTTTACACAGGCATTCTAAACCGCAATTTATAGCCACTTTGAACTCGCTACAGTGCACAAAATAGGAAAACTTTCGTTGGTAAAGTAGTCAAGGCTGATGAAGTTAATTGCGGGGAACATGATAGAAAAGGGACCGCAATGTGTCTATTTTTTTTTCAGCCGAATTAGATCACACTGCTGAAGACAAATGTTTTGTCTGGAACTTTTCACACAGAAAATCTAAACATAACATGTCCGACCTCATATTTCTGTCAGTACTTTTTATATTAATTTACACCCAGCAGTCAAATTCGAGGCGGGAGATCTTAATTGTTGATTAATTCTGTCAGTCAGGCACACCGAATGTGGTTATGGTTTGGATATATCATAATTCGCTGCAAAATGCGTCATAAAATGGCAGCTTGGATAGAAAAGTAATTCAATTATTTGCCTCTGGCTCGGGCAATATGGGTAACCATACCCCACGTAAAGACATTAAACTTTGATTACGATTACGATTACGATTCCTTGCTACTGAACTTTTGAAATGAAACAGAGACTGCTGTTCATCGCTTAGAGGGTTTTGCCTTCGGAATCTAAGTAAAAGGGAGAGATGTGTTAGAAATGGCCCTTGTAGCTTCTATAGAACTAAAAAATCATTATTAGAATATTCGGACGTTAACAACCATGTACTCGCCGCTGTATTTGTACCCGGTCATTCTTCGAGGATCTCTGCTGGAATCATTCATCGATATTTATTTTTCATGATAAATCATTTGCAAGACAATGGTTGGCGACACAATTTTTCTACATAATGTTTGGCAGATTTCAGAAACCAGCAAGAACTTTGCACGGAGACATGACAATCCAATAGAATGATATTATTGCTAATTTGAGTCACAAGAAAACTTGTGTGAACATTGCCCAAAATTAAATTTGAAAACTGGTTTGAATTTGAAATTTCAATCGTATATTTGTCCCTGTGAGATTACAAGGGATATAATTATGTCAAGAACAAATTTTTAGGAAAAATAACAATTCTAAAAAGTCTTGAAAGATGTCCCGAAAAAGTGGTGCAGATTAGGTATTAATATGAATTTTTATTCGGGGGCAGCTCCAAAATATCACCCAAGCTTAACACCTTCAGTTTTACGACTGTGTCCTAACTTTGAAAAACGATAAAGGTGTCAAATCTTGAAAGTCATCAGCACATTTTGGGTTTGTTGGCAAAACTAAGAATTTTGCAAATTACTAAGTCTCGACTAAATTTACCGCGTCAAATTACCGAAAAAAAAAAAAAAAAACCGCAAAGTTATAAAGCGTAAATGAGGTGCTAAGACGTTCATTTACATTAAACCTCGATTCTCTTCTACAGACTCTTGCCATCACTAAATGAGATCAGGTCCTAAAAGAAAATCCTATACATCACGCATGCTTACAATACTTAGTGTCGCTGAGTAATATTAGAACGAGTGAGTTTTCAGGTGGCCGACGGAGTCAAACTATCGGGTATAGGGTCTGGTAGAGTCCATTAAAAGCGACGGAAAATTTTGTCGGGCGTTGTAAAAAATTTAGAGCCATATCTTAAGAGAAAGATTGAAACATTAGTGGAAGGCAGGGGTGTATAGACGGCAAATATCATTAGGAATTGACAACACAGTTCGTTTAAACGACTACAGCTGTCAAAAGAACACTTCGCGGCAACTGAAACAACCAAGCTTATTCAAGAAATACTTTTGACCACATTTCGGGTCTAAGCAACCTGTTTTTTGTCTAAAAACGAATCGTATTTCCCTCTCGCTGCGAGATATCATGATGCCAACTTTTACTAATGAAATTTTTGGAGCGCCAAACAAAAATAGAAAAATAAATGTATATTTAGCTTTTGCTTTTTTAATTTTTTTTTTCCATCCAGAGCAATTATTATATAGTTTAATTTGCGGCTGTCCGACAAATGTTCGCTATAGCAAGGTGCTCTCACAAACAGTGGTCGTAAATGCTTTGTATTCACAACCTTTGATATTTGTCTACTATCATAAAAAAAATTTTAAATATTATCATTTATAAATGAATTTTGATATTTTTTTATTAGAAACAAACTTGGGTGCTGCAATTGCAAAGGCGGGAACATTGTTTTGAAGCACCAACAAAAGAAACTTATTCTTTTGTCAAACTTTAGGGCGTCGTATTGAATATTGTTGTGGATCTATTTTATTTTAATTTCGGTGCACTGCGAACATAAGAACAAGCTAAATTACAGGTGCTTCCATTGAAAAAGTGACATCTTTATATTTTATTCTGAAGCGTCTTTGTTTTGTAAAAACTCTTTTTGACATCGAAGATATCTCACATCCTTTTAAAGTCAAACAGGAATTGAAGTTCGTTTTATTGCGACCGCATCAAATTTTCCGGGTTTTTATATTTGGCGGACTCCTTGACAAAAAAAAGACGTATGTCTCAAAATTAAGAGTCAGGAGCAACTGTAACGGTAACTCTGGTTTTAGAGTCGAATTTATAGTGCTATATTTCACATTTACATGAGCATCATTCAGCAAAACAAAGGAAAACTGCGAAGGTCACAGATAGTTTAATAAAGCCTATCCATCAAAATTAAGATCGGAGGTTCATAGATGGTTCGCTTCTCTCGTTCTTTCAGACAGTCCAACTTCAATGAAAATTAAACAAACAAACGAAAATTATACAGGAGTAACAGAACTAAAACCAGATATTCTTGTAGATTTGACTTCTGATTTGATATCAGCCTTTGAAGCGATATAATTACTCATAAAATAAAACACTTACTAGTTCATTTCTGCTGCCTCTTTTTTCTGTGAAAGTATTTCTTCTCGAATTTACAATATCAGGAGCGACTTCCCTTTCAATTTCGTCGTGGCTGTCGCTTCTGTTTTCGGAAGACAAAGTAGAATCCTTCCTCGGTCCTTGTTCGGTTAACACTCTCTCGGATTCGACGGGAACAACTTTATTATTAAACAACAATTTAGGTCTGGTACAGTTTTCGGGGGATCCTTCGTTTTTCGAAATTTCCTCAGCTCGTTCAGTATTTTTAGTTAAATGAAGAATTGGCGTCGGGCCTTGAAAGTCCATATTGTCAGCAGATCGGCTACGATCTAAAACTGAACCAGCTTCAGGCATCCCCGCTTTCATCACAGACTGTGAGTTTATTTTCGGATGGATTCTATCTATTTTGGGCCTTACGCCATCACCGGGGCCTGCTGGACCCATTCCTAGTTTCCGTAAAGCTTTCGAATTCAAATTTCCAACTCTTAACGTTTCAAAAGGATCTGGCATAGCAATAAGTTTAGTTTTTTCTTCGATAACTCCACTAATTGAAACAATAACACCAGACATCACAGCCAGTCCCACGACCATATAGATGAGGTTAAGGAACTCCAACACAACATTGGTCGCCTTGTCATCTATCGCATCGTTACGATTCCCCGTCACAAAATCACCAAATCCAATGGTGGATAAAGTAACGAAGCAAAAATAAACCGAGTCTTCATACGACCATCCTTCGATTGCTTGAAATCCAAAAGCTGGGAAAATTATTATGACCAGAAGTAAAACAAAAGCTATAATGGCAGTCTTGATTTCCAGTTTATCTGATTCTCGGTTATACACCTTTCTTTCGAATCCTTTTATAATCGAAGAAATTTCCTCAGAAATCCGGTTTCCCACAGAGCGTAGGGTCAGACCCGTTAAGGGAATCCCAACTAATGCGTAAAAGATACAAAACCAACGACCCAAAGATGAAGTAGGAACTAGATGCCCGTAACCTGATGGAGAGAAAAAATGCAGAACAGTCAACGCTTAGCCACAGAAAGGTGTACAACTCAATCAGGGTTTATGTTCGAAAGCATACTAATGGAGTTAAGTGGAATAATAATAATAATATTAATAAGAATGATAATACTAATAAAGCTATAAAGTCACTTGTATGATTTGCTATGATCTCTTTGTATTTCACACTCAAAAAAAGAAAAAACCCTCGCGAAATATGGTGCTCAAACCTTCCATACAAGCGTCTCATGTCACATGTTCTCTTATCGCGCGTCTGGGAAACTGTCATTGCCTAAACTACGTTAAGCCCCAACAAATATTTGTATGAGAGCGACATATCAGTTAAATACAGATCCATTTTAAATCCAACGAAGTTGTTATTAATTTGTTCGGGCTATCAACGCGCTAAAGTTGTGATTGTAATTGTCGAGAGTTCACTCAGTGATTCAAACGAACTGACCACAGTTGAAGTTTGTAAATATATTCTTCCGCCAGTCAGTCTCGTGTCCTATACTGCCAGTTTCACTTGATATCCAAGCCCATTATTTTAAACTAGACGCCTAAACATTGCCGTAGTTGATTACTACACATTAGCATTCGAGCTAAGAAATACTTAACCCCCAGATATGTTGTTTATCTAAAGCATTTTAACGCTTTGTTGCGGCAAATGACCGCATTGCGTTTTGCGGCTAGATTTTGCGAGGCGGGCCGAATGAAAACAAAGGTATCGAAAACAAACTGTGCTAGCTCGATAAAGTGATCATTTTCGTTCCTTACAACGTCATGAGGATTGTTAATTTAGAAGTGTAAAATCGTGAGTGGCTTTGGCCGTTTTTCTAGCAAGAGTAATGTTTAAGGTTTGAATAGTAAGGACAATTCTATGCCCTTCAGGCTCGCGTCTTTACAAATGCTTTTGTAATACTCCCGATAAAATTGGCTTGCGTAATGGCTTATGATATTACTTACCTACAAGATTAATGGAGGAGAAATGACTGAACCGAAAACAAAGTTCTGATAGACACAGAATTATGAAAGAGTGTTCCACATCGTAGCAACGCTTAGAAGATTTATCGCTTTCTTCGCACTCTATTATAGAAGGAAACTAGCGGATAAAGTAGCGAATATATCCCTTCTGTAAAAATTCTCAGAGGTTTTTGCTTGGGCACCCAATTAAAGCATGTTGTTATTAAATATCTGGGTTGAAAAAAGAAAATATTGGTTATATACATGGGAGAGTGAGTTTCCTCTTTTATTTGGCTGATTATTTTACACTGTTATAAATTTCCTCGAGTGCTGCTGTATGCGTTTTCCTCGCCACATTTAAAGCCTTGAAAATTTAAATATTAAACAATCATTGGACACAGCTGCTTCAGATGAGACGAAGCCAAAATTGACCGAATCTGTAATGTCTAAGCATCACTATGACTTCTTTGAATATATGCGAAACTCTATCGATAACAACTACGATCTGCCCTCTGAATAAAACACATCGGCGATCCAAGATCGACCTTAGACAATGGCGCAAAGATAAATAACGATTTTGGCTAGCTACTGTAATAGGTCGCTCTTAAAAAGCTTTCATTTCATGCGCGCTGTTAGCTGTTGCTAGGGCCAATAGTGTGTGAGTCGTATCGCGCGGATTTCAAGCAAGCGAAAAATTAGGCCTCACTCCGCGCAAAATCTATTCTACAGTTTCTCTAATCGCCTGCAGTTAGGTGCTTTTGAATTTTAACTTACCAATAGTAGTAACTACATTTCCAGCGAAGACAAATGCATTCATAAAATGCCACTGATCTTCTTGAGGAAAATCTCCCTTCTTCAAGTCGAATCCCAATGTTATAGCTTCCTTTAGTTTCTTAAGGAACTCGTTCATCTCATTCTCGCTAATATTGTGCTTGGTAAGAAAATCGCGCTTGAAGACATTAAATTTGTCTCGTACTTTCTTCTCTTGGCGAGTTTCGATCTCATGAAAAATTGCTGCTCCAACGAGAAGGTAGACGAGAAATAACACAATCCGTATAATCAGCTTCTTTGTGTTTTGACTTAATGCCATAATTAAGCCGGAGTAACATAGGGAAAAGAAGTTGAGGAAAGCATATGAACTTCAGCGGGATTTCACATCGTCGGAAGGTCTTCGGGATCCGCTAGAAGCATGGCCGATCGTCGCGAAGGCAAGAAAAACACGTTACAATAATATGTTTCGCCGCCGCTAGATTATTCGCTGTTTGGTTGGTAGGCTTGACAATATGGCTTGCATCGAAGACGTTACTACCTTCAACACCTGTTTAAGGAGCATGCGCAGTTAAATCCTCTACAGCGGCAAGCCTTCATTAAAGTTGGATCACTAATTATTGTGAGTTGGATGGAAAACCGTTGATTGAAAAGCTCTCCTGCGAGCTGCAGTGAGGACTTTCATTTATAAGCCATTCTTTCAAAGAGTCTCATTTGGCTTTCCTTTTCAGAACATACGCGCGAAGGAAATTTATCCGAAAAATTCCCGGCACACGTTTGAGATAAAATTTCCCCCTCGTGTTGTCGCAAAATGAAAGCTGGTGTGACGTCATTTTTATTTTGTTGTGAATATTGCATTGACGATAGAGCTTTTCCGGTATAGCGTTTTTCCTCTCAGCTCTGAGCTCACAGACAGCCTGTAACCGATTAGAACATCGTCAGAGCTTTTGGTTGAAAATTTCGCGTTTTGTGTCACGAAGTCTCAACTATATAATGCTAAATGCGAAAAATTCAATGTATTGTGGGAAAGAGAAACCTGTCAATTTTATCTAGAGAAACTCCGAATGGTTCTTTCCTTTGAACCATGATATATGTTTAAAACGGTCGTAACAAATTTGAACCCATTCAAGCGTACACTCAGTGTAGGCAGAACTGTACGTCGATCGATAAATAACCCGAAAAAACATTCACCTATACGTTTTGCGTGTTCTTGCTAATGAAAACTCGAGAGTTTTTTAACTTAACTGATATCAGGCAGATCGAAGTGTTTTATACGTGTTTATTAGATGAAAGTACCAAAGACTACTGTTTAAATCATATGGTGAAGAATTTCCAAAAGGTTAAATGGATCCTCAGCTACAATAGCAAAGAAAAAAATCTTTGCATAATTTATGGTCTTCTTGTAATTTTCAAGCCGACTGTTTTGGCCCGCTTCGCCAAAATTCTATAGGGTAACAAAGGGTGTGTGCATTTTCCTTACACGAGACGGCGCCACGCATTTGTATTCAAATCGAAAGCATGCCGAGAGGAACTTATTTCTCCTAATCAAGATAACCCAGTGTCTTGCCATTACTCGGGCCGTGATCATTAAAACCAGCTAAAAAAAAAAGTGTGGAAGGTTCGAACGCGAATCACCTCATTGTTCGTTCGTGTTGTCTATGTTCGCAACAATAACATTTATACGTTTCCATGACAATCGCGGGAAAACGATGCCAATTTTTTCTATTGAATAATAGCAGGAAACACATACATGTTAAATTGATCTGACAAAAACTTATTACCAGTTGCGGCGAATTCAAGATGCAAATCGCATTTTTAGTTTTCTCGTGTTCTGACATTGAGTCTTCTGGCGTGGTGTTTTAAAACGTAAATGCCACACTATATTCAATAACAGGGAGATTTTATTGAACAGATTACCAGATATCTACTCCTATCCCAGGAAACCAGACCATTACGAGGGAGTTTCTCTACTTTAATTTTTTGTGAGTCAGTTGCACTAATTTGAATTTAAAATCTACAATTTTATGTTTTCCTGAGCAATTCTTAGCTATGAGTCAATAAATATATGTGACGTGTGTTAATTGTAATGGATGTTTTATCATTCGATATGGCTTATGTCATATCGGTCTTCATTATCTTATATAGTGTCCCAGGCATTCTTAGGAACGTTATAGAAAAAGTTGGAAAAAAATTTCAAGTGCTTAAAAGCAATAAAATGGCAGCTTTTTTATATCTAAAATAAAAACATTTCCTGAAACTTGTGGCAGCATTGTGGCAAAATTGTGGCAAAATTGTGGCAATTGGAAACATTATGCCCCACGCAAAAAAATTGACAAGTTTGGCGTCATGGTATCAAAAAAACTTCGGTTTTGACGACACAAGTGACCCCTTGCGCCAAGGAAAAAGCACGCTACTTGTTAAATTTATATTTTAATTTGAAAAGCGGGCATACAGAGCAGACTAGAGTGGTAACATTATCAATTATTAAATGTTTTTTGCCTCTACGACCAACAGCTAGGATGAAAAACAAGGGTATTCCATCCGTCTTCTTTCTTTTTGAAATTACCAAATTTATTTAGAAAAAAAAACTACGAGGAAACATGGCTATATGTATAACTTTTAGAGGTAATCAAAATTCCTCAGTTTTTGTATTTTTCCACTGTTTCATTATATTTGCCGGTGCCGGAAAATCAGACACGGAAAGTTTTTCAACTGTTTAATGATATTATGATCGATCAAAAAATATCCTGTAGCTTCGGGTACTACGTTTCCGTGAAAACAGACAAAATTTCTTCAGCGAAGCAACCGGCTGACAGTTTTCCCAAAAAGAGATATCTTGAAATACAGGTGTCCCCCACCGCCCATTGAGATGTAAATATAAAGAATATGAATGTGCATGCATGTTTAGATTTACTACCTCCACAATTGTCACCCCCTGCGGACATGCGCAATAATACCACTTCGTCTCCTCCGTGGGGGTGCAAGCCACCAGTAGCACGGTGGGGGGTTTCCCAGGGGAAACCTCTGAGGGGATGCTCCGGGGGAAATTCATTTGAACAACAGAGGAATCAACCCCTTTTTTGATTCGATAGAAATTTAGGCATTGCGGTTCGACCCACGATAAAGATCGATTTGATATTCTTTAGCCATAGAAAGGACTGTTATTTTATTATCTTAACATTGTTAGTGTTTGTATCGAAATTCTGTGTCGCTTACAAGTGAGATGGCATGCTCTCTACGAGGGGGAAAAACGTCAGGCGGAGAAGGAACCCAGAGAGGCATTCCCCGATGTGCACGTAGAACGAGATGAAGAAAGACTTGTAATTTCCTCAGTCCCAGCCCCCTTCTCCCCCGTCGTGGTTTTAACCGATCTCTTCTCTGAGTTACATTGGTAGATAATTATGATCAATTACACCATTAACTTCTATTAATCGCGACAACTTGTCACTGTTGAGTAACTATAAACTATTTCATGCACTAAACTTGTTCTCTAGATATAAAAGAAACATCATTAGGCAAAACTAAGCGGCCCTTTTCGCTAAAAATATGCTACTTATCGGCAGCTGTAGACAAAAATTTTGTTTTTTTTGTTCGATCATATTCTATTGTCATGCATAACGTTCATAAAGAAAGTCGTTGCACGTTCCCCATTTATGTCTCACGTTCATTGCTTAAATTTCCGTATTGTAGCGTAAAACGAATATCAATTACAGTTTGGTTAAATGATTCCGTGAGACATACGCGCGCAATACTGAAAGAATAACTCAAGTCGTATTTTTGGTAAGCATAAATTAATATCTTTCTTTCGTACTGAAAATTAAGCTTTAATGTTACGTTTTATAAAAGGTATTTCAGAACTTAATTAGATGCTTTAAAAGCCCAAGGGTTTAAAAGGTGAAATGATCAAGTTATGCTGTTGCCACAGAATACACATTAGGGACTTTAAGTAGTCAGGACGGCAACGCCACGGAAGACGTCGATTAAAAAATGAGTTTCTACTTTTAGTTAGAATTTCGAAAATGGCTGCATGTGTTTACCGTCTCATAGGGCGCCAGACCTCAAACTCAACATAACCCATAAAAGTAGCATTGAGTTCCAAATGTAAATTAAAATAACTTGCCGCCGCGGTTTAGCTTCACAAACGACGCAAATTTTGATGATTTCACGTTGTTGTTTTGCAAAGGACGGCTAAGAAATGTACAAAGTTTGAAAACGCACGTGCTGGGCTATTGTTCTGCCAATTAGATCTATTGTTTTTCCACGTTCTCGTTGCCGTAGCCGTCGTGGTTTGCTTAAAGTCCCTAATAGTCGACAATTGAAGTGTCCAGACGCTTTCTGTCACAGCGAAAGAAAAGAAGAAAAAAAATATTAAAGTGAGACAGTAGTTACGCCAATATGAGAGCTGTCTCAATCTTTATTTCGTTAACAAAGCAACAAGTTACTAATGTACCCTTTTCGTTTCACTTTTGTTCTCCAAGTAAAACCTGGAAAGATGTCTTAAAAGCTTCGCCTTGTCGGACGAGACATAAGTAAAGCCGAAACAGCTGCACAGGGAGACCGACTTCATTGTTTATTTCCTCGTTGCTTTTAAATGGGGTAAAGAGAATGGGCAGTCAGCATCAATAATGCCTTTGAGCGAATTTTCTGGTTGCATCTGACACATGACAGAGACTATTGTTGTTATTTTAAAAGATGTCAACCCAGATGCTGTATTTGTCATGACTGCAAAAACTTTTGATGAGGTTTTTCCTCTGACGTCATGAATATAAACATTCACGTTCCAGAGTAGTAATGACGTAAACTTGTCATTGGACGAATTTAGTATACCCGATCTAATTCTTCAAAGTGTCGAAAAAACTAAGTCATCGCTAAGGTGAGGGCGTAGATGAATTTTTGCTATTTTTTTAGGTAGCCCACATTGAAAATTTAAAAATAAAACGGGAGGGGAATGGCCCAGTAGTGTGAGCACTCGCCTCCCACCGCTGGCCTGGGTTCGATTCCCAGACTTGGCGTCACATATAGGATGAGTTTGCTGTTGGTTCCCGTTCTCATTCCGAGGGTTTCTCCCCGGGTTCTCCAGTTTTTCTCCCTCCACAAAAACCAAAATTATAAATTCCAATTAGACCTGGAAACAGAGGACAAAGTTAAATTTTCACTATTAGTAATAGAACTATTACTATTATTATAAAACTGAACGGCCAGTATTTCGGCACACGCATGAAAGTTAAATTTATTTATTATTACTAACAATGATTATCATTATCATTTTTATTATTATCGTCATTATGATTATTATTGAATGCGATACGAAAGCAATTTTGAATATATTAGTCACTTCTTCCTACAGGAAAAAAATTGTCTTTGAGGAGAAACTTAATTTTCTTCACTTGCAGCAGACAAAAAGGAAAAAAAAACGAAATAAAAGATGCCTTTTAAAAGTTCGAGAATCTCACTCACTGATTCGAGACTAAGAATCATATGTTTCTTTAAATTGGAATTAAAAATTACATTCAGATCCAAGGCTTCGCGCTTAAAATAGAGGGATTGGACATATTTTTGAAATTAGCTTGAAATAATAAAAAACAATAAGACAATATTGCCTCGAATGAAATAATATAAAGTTGATCGATAAATCAATAAAAAAAACTACTAATACATAACATGTCACTCTTCCCAACATTGTGTTTGTCATTATAAAATATTCAAAATCCCAGAAATGTTTCCCAGCTGAGCAATTACAACTCACCCACGACTCGCCACCTATTAATTAATATGTTAATACATTTCTATTATTTGATAAGGTGGGATATTCTTCTTTTTAATCCCTAGCTCTTTTAGCGAGTCTAATTTCTAAATCAAAGGTAAAGATGGAGACGGCTGCATAGATCAATCTATGATCTGTTTTACCTTAATCTTCAATCTTTTTCTCGAAAATTTTAGTTATCATCGGTATGTTAATGACTAAAAGCTCGGTGACACAGTTGGCGATTTTCGTAGATCGTCATAAACGGGTAGATTAAATTTTGCATCGACAGCGATTATATATGTTGGCATTCGCCTGGTGTATTTGTTCCCCCGATTTTCTATTCACCGAAGCTGAGAACGCTGTTAAAACTTCTAGTTGCTTAGTGCTAGCCTATAAGCTTAACCTAAGCCAAGTAACTCATTGGAACATGTGCAAGTGAAACATATAGGAGGAGGTGATTGTTATTATATTATTTTTAATATTATTATTGTTAGTATTATTATCATTATCAATATCTTCGTTATAACTGTCTTTAGATCTATGATTATGGGATTAATATTCATGAACAGGGAAGTTATTACTTCTTATACTAAACACGGTAGAACCCTTAAGCAACAACGAAATTTAATGAATCTAATCTGAAAGTCAAAGACACAATTGGAAAAGCTGTTCCAACCCATCTATCTGTACGCGGTATGAACAGCACTTACAGTCTTACAATCAACCTTACGCCGAGAAAATATGGAGTCCGAGAAGTTATTTCCAACACATGTCCTTCCCGCTTGCTCATAAATTTTTGAAACTAATTTTAGTGCGTAATCTTTTTTCTTTGTGTTGTACGTATAATTATCACGAGTTCCATTTGATTAAATACTTAAGATGTTACTTGCATTGTTTTAAATCATTTCGTTTGCGATCCCTTGCAAAATATCTATATTTGGTTATTGACAAAAGACACACATACACAAATTCATGAGAAAAAAATAGATTTTTAACCCTCTGAAAGTCAATTATACCTATTAGTGGAAATACTCTTTTTGGACAACAGCGATCGATGAATTCGTCTGAGAGAGATGACAGGTCTCAGTATTTTAAATCAGTTTTCTTTGTCGGGGTTCCAATCAATTAACGGCAGAAAATGATTTTCCCAAAATCCAATTCTTCTGCGGGTAGGCTCACTTAGAATCTTTTAACGTGTTTTGTAATATGGTGGAGGAACGTTCAAATACCAGTACGATAATCTCTTTAAATCCGAAAGCTTCAAGTCGCCCAATTAAGATCAAAAATGGATTTAACAAAATTTGTTAATGGATTTCAACGTACCCGTAGTATTCGACTTAAAATGATACCGTAAAACTTAGCAAATAGGAGACAAGTGAGCAATTTGTCCCGTGGAATCATTTCGGTTGATAGAAGAGAGATTGCGAATACTCTCTTAACAGTAAAGGTCATCTATGGTTTTCTTTTATTTCCGAGGCTGTTCCAAGCTCAAACGTTTTGTGAAGCTTTTTCGGAAGTCTTTTAAGTCCTTATAATTGTCCGAGAACGCAAGAAGGCGTTCTCGAGAGCCAGGGGAAACGTTGGGACTTCACTAATGAGAGCGATGGATATAAGCCGGGAAAATTTGTCCTACGGGACCATAATTTGATTCCCACAAATGAATGTGGTTAATTCTCAGTAGAGAGGTTTCCCCAGCGAAAGTAAAGGTGCAAAATTCTTATACCCATTGTCTTAATCTGACTGTTTTTGTAGATCAGTTATTGTTCTTTTTGTCACATCCGATCTTTGACGGAGGTGCCCTCAGAGAGGAACTCAAATCCTGAAATGCTTCAATTACGCTAACAGAAGGCAAAGGGCGAAAAATTTAATTCCTTCTCTTCAAATGGGTCAACTTCCCCAGCTCAGCCTGGGGCAACGCGCATGGCAATGATGCATAAACATGGACCCCATGTAAATCTCAAACGACTTTCCCGGGGGTTACAAAACTCCGGGCTTCCGAAGGGCGATAGTATTACGCAATTAATCTTTAACGAAGTTTTGTCCAAAACATTGTACTTTCTGAATAGAACCTGCTGTTGTCAGAACAACACATGACATCAAATTGATATATTTATCATGAAATGTGCATCGCTAAATCATAAAAATAGTTTCGGTCTTCAAAACTCCTCTTAAAAGGAAATTTCCTCCTCGATAAATTGGTATTCGTCTCTCTCCATCTCCAGGTGTAGCTTTAATTCCATTACGTCTTTGAAAAGCTTTTCGAATTGTTGTCTCAGCGACAAATCTTGGGCTTGCATTAACGTAAGTTCGCCTTTTATCCATTCAATACTCATATCAACATTTGAAATCCTTTCTTTAAGACTCAAAGGTCCGTCCTGTTCAAAAATGGCTTCGTCATTTGAAAAGGTTTCATTTTCTTTTACTTTCGCTGGACTTTCAGACGCTGCAGCGCCGTGTTCATCAGCACAGTTTGCTAAAATACGTTCTTTGCATTCCTCTGCTCGGTAATTTTTCAAACTAGAACGATGGATCGTAACTGTAACATGTTTTTCTGACCCCTCTATCTCGGCATCCGCAGCGTGATTATCTGTGTCCTCTGTTAAGACAAAATCGCCACAGTGCATCTCTTGAGTGGTGGAGAGAACTATCCCATCTGATGTGAACAGCGACGTCTCCAGAACATTGTTATGATTGTTTATTTTACTCGGTCGCTCCTCTGGTTTCCCTATGTAGCTTGTCATCGAGTACGATTGGCCAAACTTGTAATTATTACCGTTGTAACAGCTATCGGAGAATTCCTTGTGTGCGCTTTGTTCGCTAGTTAAAGTTTCCATGGCCGCCATCTCAAACACGGGTCGCTTCCAAGCTCGGTTGAAAATGCGTTCAGCGCTTGCTCTTCGGTGCAGATTGGTTTGTTTTCCTATTTCCTTGCTGTAAAGCTTTCTCAAACGATTTACCAGTAGACTAATTATTTCCTGTTGGGTAAGATTTACCCCTAATCATGTTATTTCCCTCATCACCCACCTAAATGTCAAACTTGGAATGTAAGTTAATTTTAGCGATGACTACTTCGCGTGCCTCTGGCACGTTAACCGGAAGTCCTACTGGTTCTTCAACTGATAAGTGCAGAATAATTGTTTGTTCTTAAAACGTCCTGTAGGATGCATCTAAAAAACTATGGGTGATGCTGGGGAGCTAATAAGATGTGTAATCGAGTATTAAAGACAAAAAAGAGAAGAATTCAGGTCCGAATGCACAACAAAAAAATCGAGTTCGATTTGTCACGCAATGTTTTGCGTTATACAAATTGCAGAAGTGAGTGGAGACTGGGTTAAAAAGTTTCAAGATGGTGCCAGAGAAATATAACTTCGTTGTGGGGCTCTTAGTGGTGCTTTTGTTTCCCAGTAGACAAATTTCTGCAGATGTCGGTGATGGTCAACAGTCTCAGTCTCAATCTCAGCGAAATGTGACCAATATTGTTTTGATTGGCGCCACTGGGGACCTCGCAAAAAGATATTTATGGCAAGGGTTTTTCTCGCTCTTCATACAAGAAACAAATGAGAGGAACATTGTAAAAGTCTACCCAACGGCGCGTGAGAGTGTCGAGTCTGGCCAAAAAAAGATTGATGATATCTTAAAAGAATCTTTAAAGTGCTCTGAAAGCGAACACTCGAACTGGTGCGCAGATAATAAAAGAGTTTTTGTGGATCAAAGTGTAAAGGAATACCACCGACTAAAAACTGACCAAGATTTCATATCACTGTGCCAGATTATGGGCGATGATATAGCGGCAGGCGAAAGAGAGGAAGGTCTCATCTTCTATTTATCGGTGCCTCCCTTTGCGTACACACAGCTAGCACAAAGGATCGATTCGTTCTGTCGTCGGCCTGAAGATAAACGTAGCTGGATTCGCATAGTGCTCGAGAAGCCATTTGGTTCGGACCTGGCATCTGCGCAGGAGTTAGCTCGAAGTTTGTCGAATTATTTCGAAGAAAAGGAAATCTATAGAATTGATCACTACCTTGGAAAAACAGGAGTTGTTCATATCTTAGAGTTTCGGTACAGCAATCATAACTTATACAAAGATTTGTGGAACAGTGATCACATTGAAAGAGTGGAGATTGTTTTGAAGGAGAAGAATGACTGTGAAGGGAGAACCAGCTTCTACGACCATTATGGTGTCATCCGAGATGTTATGCAGAATCACATGACAGAGCTTCTTGCTCTGGTTGCCATGGAGTTACCAGACAGTCTGAATGACAGAATAAGCATCATGCAAAATAAAGTGAGGCTGCTTAAAGAGATCAAAGCCATGGATAGATGGAGTGGAGTTATTGGTCAGTATAAAGATTACAACTTGCACTACCACCAGGAAAACAAAAAAGATGAAGACTCAAATACACCAACTTTTGCTGCTGTGTCCATCTTTATCAATAATGCTCGCTGGAATGGTGTGCCTTTTATTTTGGTTTCTGGAAAGCAACTTGACGAGCGTACAGCTTATGTGCGCATAGTTTTTAAGAACAATGTTCATAATGTCCAATCTGGAACATCTCATGATAATAACTGTGATATCAGGCAGGTAGTGTTCAATATTCAAGGTGAGAAACTTACAAAACCAGGATTACTTCTCTCAAGTAATCTTCCAAACCCAAAGTCTTTTCATCCATTTACATCAATTGAGAACAAGAAAGATCAGCTGTTTGGTTGTTCAGCTGACAGTTTTAATGCATTTATCTTCAAAAAATCAGCTGATGCTTATACCACTCTAATTTCTGCTGTCTATCATGAGCAAAAGAACTTATTTGTTGGAATGGAAGATCTTCTATCATCTTGGAAAGTGTGGTCATATTTTCTGGACACTTTGAAAAGGGAAGTACCTCGTCAGTATGACCAGAAAAGCTTGGATGTGTTGAACTTTGTTAATTCGGGAGAAAGACTTGAGTTTTCTCTAAATAATGATGATGGAAGTTGTGATGCAAACAAGATATGCAAATCCACTGAACCATCTGCTAACTATTACAAACAAGACAAATTTAGAAACAGTGACCTGGTTACTGGAACAAAATCCCAAGTAATAGAAACTCTTGCCAATAAAATTATTGGTCATGCCCTCAGAGAGGTATCTGCTAAAGGGGTCTTTCACCTGGCCTTGTCAGGTGGTACCTCTCCTGTAATGCTCTACGAGACCTTAGCATTTATAGCCAAAGAGTTTCCATGGCATCACTCCCATGTGTGGTTTGTAGATGAACGATGTGTCCCTCTAAACAGTCAAGAATCCAATTTTGATTTAATATATAAGAAACTTTTGCAACATGTACCAATTTCTCCTTTAAATTTTCACCCAATGCATGTCATGTTAAAAGGTGGATTGTGTGAGCCAAGGGATGAAGGAGCTGAACATTATGAGGCAGAGCTTGGCAGGTTCCTCCTCAGCGACAATCAGTTGGATTTCGTAGTTCTAGGATTAGGTTCTGATGGTCACACTGCGTCTTTATTTCCTCATCAATCAGCTCTAAATGAGAAGAACAAATTTGTAACCTTGTCTGAGAGCAGTCAAGATTCTGGGGTGAAAGAGAGGATGACGATGACTCTAGACTTGCTTAACAAGGCTAAATCTGTGGCTGTTCTTGCTCTGGGTGGTCTGAAGAGGGATATTGTGAAAACTATTTCAAGTGTTGAAGTTGATGTATGGAATTACCCTGTAACTGGCCTTAACCCAGAAAATGGGGAATTGACTTGGTACATTGATAATGTTGCTCTTGAAAGTCATTAACAGAGCTACAGCTGTACATCACAGCTTTTGAATCTTAAAAATTGTAATTATGTCATATTTTAGAATCTGGACAATTTGAGTAAATCTTCCCCATTCCTAACCAATTGTCATTTCCATTTAATTTATTTTGCCCCGTACAGGATTTTTTCCTATTGTGTTGGATTAACATTTCAAAGTTCCCTTCATATTGAAGGTAATTTTGCTTGTGGCCTCCCAGAAAAGCACACTTAAAGAATGAAAGTCATTTTATATGCAAATGTAACCTGATCATAGTGGGAATGAGACAGTAGATTTCTTGATGTCCCAGAATCTTAAGACTTTGAAGAGTCTCCATTTCTTGTTCTAAGTCATTGGGTCAAAATTTCTGATCAGGCAGCTACCTACTGGCATGATTCAGTCAGCCCAATCTGCATGGCTAGAGTAGTAGACTACCATCACAACATTGGAGTGGCTGCTAATTGATATTTGTTTGTTTTCATTCCCTCCACCTTTGTAATGTTTTTAGTCTTGTAGTCATCATCACCAATTATAACATATAACCAAAGTAAAGTGCGCACTCTGATTGGTCAATTTAGCATCCCCCATTTGCCTATGGGTGTACGCTGCAGACGTGAGCAAATGTAAAGACAATTTTTCCACACGTGCTTGTTTTTTCTGGTCACGTAAAAATTGTTCAATGAAAGGGAACTCTTTAGCTACAATGTATCAATGTTATGTTATAAAACAAATGGTAAACACCACAGCGTACACTATTGAGTTATGGATGCACTTGGGAGGTTTGCTAAGCACTCAAGAAGCTAGAGTCGCTCTCGGCTATCGCCTCGAGCTACTCTTACACTTCTTTCGTGCTTAGCAACCTCCCGCATGCATCCATAACTCAATAGTGTACGCTGTGGTGTTTACCATTTGTTAAATAGAATCAACTCAATTATTTGAGCACCTGAACTAGTGGGACTCTTCACATTTTTTTTTTTTGGCACATTTGTCTTCTCATATATTATGACAGAATCATGACAGAAGTAATGGGTGGAGTGTGTGGTGTAAAGACTGTTTTAAATTTCCCAGAAAGATGAGGTAAAATTACACCCTTCTTTGGGTATTATTTTCCATTTGGGCCAGGTAGCACTTCAGAGTGTTAAATACAAGTACTTTAAAACCCTTGTTTGTTCCTTTTGTTGAATATTGTAGTTTTCCACCCAGAGATTGTTAACTATTCAATGTATTCATAAGAATTTCTAATGAGCTTTGCCCCCCTTGCAGACCTCTCTCTAATAAACCCCCTCCCATCGCCACCCTCATCCCCACCCCATCCCCACCCCATCTCCACCCCCACCGAATCCCCACCCCCACCCCTCCCCCCATCTCCACCCCCACTGCATCCCCACCCCCACCCCTCCCCCATCTCCACCCCCACTGCATCCCCACCCCCACCCCTCCCCCCCACTTCCTGAAGCCTGGAAAATGAATCAGCCCCTGGAGGCATATTAGAAGTAATTATTGTGTTTTGTGGTTTAATACACTGCTGTTTCTGTTTTTAATATTGTTTTTGCATATAAATTATGATTACTTTTCTGGTTATCTGCTACACAGGCTTTATAAAGTTTTCCCAAAGATAAACATTCAGTTGAACAGAAATGGGTATAGATACACTGGCTCACCATTGTATAAGTAGTAAAGAAAGCTCACAGTCTTCTTAATTGAAAAACATTTTGATATAAAGAACTAAAATGAAGAGACTTCATAGACTAAAATATTATAACTCTCCCAGGTACAGTATCAAGCGTTGAAATTTTTTACAAAAGCAAAGGTCTGTTTTATTGGATCAACTTTCACTATCCATCTTGCCTTCCTATACTGCCCATCAAAAAAAAATGTTATTATACTCTTGTTAGCTTTAATAGGGATTTTCAATTAGTTACTCTGGCTGGTAATTTTCATTGCTTTCTATAAACCCATTTGCAGGTTACCAGCTAAATAAAAAAGAAGAGGAAAGCAATCGCAGTTGAAAAGGAAAGTAAATGCGGTTGAAGAAGTGACTCTAGGGGCCAGTTATTTACTTAACTCAAAGACACGGTCAATCCCTTAGAGACTCAACATTATTGGATCTACCACATGTTAAGACCAATTGTGGTCAGACTTCTCTTAAGTTCTCGGCTGCGAGTGCCTGGAACAAATTGTCAATTAAGAGAATTATGTAAGCTGAAATCACTTGCACAGTTTAAGGTCAGAACTTTTACCTATACTTAATGATTAAGGATAAGGCCAATCATATTTGTAAGATCAATGCTTAGTTCTTTGTTAGAGTTTTTGTCATTATTGTTTAAACTGCTGTTTTTCATGTTAATATTCTTATATACTCTCATATTGCTGGTTGCTGATTGATACTAGTCCATCAACCTTTGTTGACTGACTGACCGATCGTTTTACCAGGATGAATAAAGTTATTATTATTATTTATTGAGCTCCACAGTTTTACACTGGTTGTGGGTCTCTACTTATTGTAGTATTTGTAGGTCACGTGATGTAAGATGATGCGATACCTGAAGAATACAGTTGAGTTAATGTCTACTGCGGACTACACGTGTTTTCTGTTTGTCCTTTTATTTCGCTTCTAATATCCCTCAGGATACAGAACTTATCTCTTTAAAAGGGTTGATTCAGTTAAATAAATGTCCTTTCACTGTTAGCTTTAGCTCCTTTATCCTGTCCACACAATCGAAAGTTCAGACAGAATATTTCAGCTAAATTAAAGACAGTTTACAACGCAGTTTTGTTAAACAACGGCTAAACTTTGTTAAAATAATCAGAACTGATAGTCTAAGTAGAATTGCATCGTCCCGGAGTCCTAGTGTTCTCATTCCAGATATTCCCTGCTCACCACGTGATTAAAGGGAGGGAACTCTGGGAATGAAAGGGGGAGTTCTTCAGGTTCGATATCTAGCTGAGTTGCATTAATATAGTTACGAAGAAGGCCTCTTTCTCGTTCTCAGGCGCACCAGGTGACTTCTTTTGCATATATTCAAAGCTTTAAGGTATGTGTACATTGATAAGGTATAAACTAGATGATTGCTTCGTGTTGTGCCCGATGAGTGGGATATATCAGTAAATGGAGTACGTACTTGTGAGTAATTCACTTCTGCATCGAAGGAAAGTTGCGTTTAGTTTCATGCTGATTTTGATTTCCCTCCCTTCGAGATCGCTTTCCCCAAATGTTTCTTATTTTGCATCAAAATTTTTACAGTCTTCGCTTTGATTTTGTTGTAATAAGATGTTACAGCTCTCCTAGAGGGTGACATCGATTATCTTCGTCTCCGAAATTTACAACGGTATTAACTGAGGCTCCAAGCTCAACTTTTAACGTTAATATTAAAGTCGCTGCCCAGCGACCTAAAATCAAATCACCAGGAAGGAAGTTTAGATGCCAGGAAAAAAAAAAGACAGCTTGGAAATCGTCTCTGGAGGTTCATAGGACTTGTCAAGCAGAGCTTGACACTCGGAAAACCAAGAAGAAAGAAGCAAATTTGTGTTGATTAAAACAGGTTCCGACTGGACGCAGGGAAAACCTTGAGAATTTTGCGGGATTTCAGATAGCATTTGCACGAAAAAGAGACAATTGTGTGGGTAATGATGCTATTAAGATGAAACAAATATTTTTTTGCTTGTCTGGTTTTACAAATACTAGCTCCCACTAAACTCTGAATTCGCGAATTCATACCTCTTTGATCGTTTATCGTTGTGAAATTACCGCATACCGCAGGGATAAATATGCACGCCTTGAGTCAGTTTGATATTACAGTGTTTGCAGAAACGTAAGAAGTAAAATGAAACTGTAGCAGGAAACTCTATTGTTAGGCTTCACTAGACTAATCCCTTCACCACTTGAAACTTGAAAGCAAAAGCTTGGATGTTTTTATTTAGGAAAATGTGCATAACTTTTTGAAAATCGTGTCCTTTAACTTAATGTTGAGGTACTTTGCTTTCACTTTGCACTTAAAGCCAAACAACACACATTTACCCTCAAATATTGTTTGTCATATGCTACAATTTTGCCAATAAAAATGCAGTTGCCAAGAAGAGGTGCTTTAATGCAAAGCATGGAATTTCTTGTTATTATATGAATTACTTTTAATGCTCCTTAGATGAAAAAAAATTTGACAGATTATACTCATTGGTCATTGATAACCTGCATAAATCAAAGAAATCACGACACAAGGCATTGAAGGTCACAAATTTAGAGCCAAATTAGGAGCAGTATGTTTTCTTGTTTTCAACAGAAGCTGTTGTGTTCATGTATGCAGAGTCATTTGACATATGAGTTCATTTGTAAACAAAGCAGTTTATTGATAATAATATACCCTTGCTCATGCTATTAAGTTACTGTCAGGAAATTCTTCACTAAGAGAAATTAATAATAGAATTTGGTTCTATTTGTCCCCTCAAAAAGACCTTTTAAAACAGGTAAAAACTCTTGAATTCAAATTAGATGTGTAAATTATAATGTTTTTACTCATGCATTGGCTATCTTTGGATAATTTTTTTCATCCTGAAGGTTTTCTTTTAATGGGCCCAACTCTCAGATGCCTTGACCAGCCGGTGTGACTAATCTGCCATTCACAAGCGAATTTAAATCTCCTGCCTTCGAAGCTTAATAGTTCTGATCAGCATATCTTTTGGTGACTAACTTCCTTTTAGATATCATAATTTAGGTAGCTCCTTAAATGTTGTCCTTTAATCTAGTTGGTTTTGAGTTAAGTACCATTTTTCCATCACTGTGTTTTTAAGGTTAGAAAATTAAAGGCAAATGATAATTGTTTTGTTATGAAAGGCAGTCTTTTTTCTTCTGTGTACTGTTGTCTTTGTTTTTGAGAGACCTGTAGCTCCCAGTGAATTAAATTCAGCTATGTATTTGTCCAAAATTTCATCTCGGTATCCTCAATTCTTCAAGCATATTTTGAAAATCTTTATTTTTTCATTAATTGTGAAGTGAGAGAAATTTGTTCTTAGGACATGTAGGGCTTCTCTTTTGACCAAACAAGAATGATCATTCTAGAGATTAATTAAGACATTTGATTTGCATATAAGGGTCCTCTCGAGTGCAAGCATGAATGTATAATAAAACCACTTTGAACTGTCAGCTTAAGGTAGCTTTTGCAATTATTTTGTTGTGATTTACTTTTGAATCAAAGATTTGTGATCACAGGTTTGTTTTGGTGTTCTCAATAACTTAAGATACGGTATGTTTTAACTTGGAATTGAAGTTTAATCGCCGATGTGTCAGAAAAATTATCAAGTTCCCAGGTAATAACATTAACAGTGGCATGCAAAACATACTCACTGGTTGAGTGGGGCCTATAGTTATACCAAGATCCAAGAGTAGTGTTAATGGTAACTCAATCTTTTACCCTTCTATCTTTGTCTTTGTTGTCCTAATTGTTATATTCTTAAATGCTTGTATTGTTCTTTGAGTTATGTTTAATGCTTGTTTGTTTCTAAGGAGGCAGAGGCAATGCACAAGTACAAGATTCTCCTTCTCTATTGCCTGTTTGTACTCTCAAATTTACAAGAAGCTTGTCAACCATGTTCAGTTTAGCTTATTGGGATTCTGTGACTACTCTTTTTACATAAATTTACTCACTTTTAAATGGATTGAATCTGCGGCCACTGATTCCACATTCTTTGAAAGTTCTGTTACTGTAACAATTATCTTTCTAGTTTTTGCTTGCTCTATTTTTCTGAGCTTAATTGTTAAAGTCTCTTTGGCTTTAATTAGGCTCTGGTATCTTAGGCTTTTTTGGGCATGTGCCCTTCTGAAGATTAGCTTATGTATTAGAGTCAGATGGAGTTCTTTCTCACTAGTGCCATGGATCTCTTGACTTCATATCGTGGGGGCTTTGCTTTCAGCACATATACAATTTCCTTCATTCTAGCATCATTGTGACAGAGTAGAAGCTTTGGTTGTGTCAGAGTCGCATAGTCACTGTCAGTCGAGTTTTAGTCTCTAGATGACATTTTGGCTTTCTTTAAGTACTTAATGGAAGATCCTTGATGGTTAAAGGGAAATTCCCAAGAGCATTTCCTGTCTTCAAGTTTTTATTCCAGCCTTGTAACATGGTTCTTGGTATAACATAACCTAATCACAGACGCAGGTTCCAAGATGCGCGGTTGTCAGAACATAAAAATTGATCTTTACTGATGTGTGTAGAATTCTTTCACTGTGATGATCAGTAAAAAGAGGAAATTTCTTTTAAAAGGTTAAGTCAAGTAAATTGATTATTTGAGACATGTATATTCTCATTCAAAGGCAACTTGACTCTGGATCAAGTGGTTTGGGTTCTGCAAGCCCAACCAGGGACATAATGTGTTGTGTTCTTGGGCAAGGTGCTTTACTCTCACAGTGCTGACTCTTCACCCAGGTGTTTAAATGGCTACTAGCAAATTTAATGCTGGCAGTTAAACCCTGTGATGGACTAGCATTTTATTCAGGGGGAGTAGAAATACTCTTAGTCACTTCATGCTATGGAAACCGGAGTTAACCACCAACCCGATGGGCCACTTAGCTTGTAAGCAGGCTTTACCTACCTTTACCCATTATTCTTGTTCACTAGCTGTATCATTTTTGAAGGATCCCTAATAGATAAAATATTCCAGTTGTATTCGTGCATATATTTTTGTTTGCATCCATTCTTATTTAAATTTGTGCTTGAGAAAACTTCAGGACAAATCACATACCACAAGAAATTTGTGTATAGGGCGAAAAGCATTACCCTAACTGAATTTTGTATTTGTATTTATTTTTCCTCCATTTCAACAAATTAGAGTCTTGATTGAGTAATTACAAGTAAGATAAGAGGATGGAGGACATTATCCAATGCGCACTTGTGGAATAATTGTTAAGTATCTTATACTTGTATCTAATATCTTATGCCTTATTGCATTGCTTATTTCTGTATGAAAAAATGTAATTTCCCTGGTGAAAATCCTGTTCAGGATCCTGTTCAAGATCTTGATAGGATCCTTACTAGGATCCTACCTGAAATCCTAGTCAGGATCTTGTACAAGATCCTATAGGATCCTACAGGATCTTGTACAAGATCCTATAGGATCCTGTACAAGATCCTATAGGATCCTATAGGATCTTGTACAAGATCCTACAGGATCCTACAGGATCTTGTGCAAGATCCTATAGGATCCTATAGGATCTTGCACAAGATCCTATAGGATCCTATAGGATCTTGCACAAGATCCTATAGGATCCTATAGGATCTTGTGCAAGATCCTATAGGATCCTATAGGATCTTGCACAAGATCCTGTAGGATCCTATAGGATCTTGCACAAGATCCTGTAGGATCCTATAGGATCTTGCACAAGATCCTATAGGATCTTGTACAGGATCCTATAAGAACTTGTACAAGATTCTATAGGATCCTATAGGATCTTGAACAGGATCCTGTACAAGATCCTGAAGATTTAATAGGATCCTGTATATGATCCTATGAGATATTACAGGATCCTGTACAAGATCCTATAGGATCCTGTACAAGATCCTGTAGGATCCTACAAGATCCTGAAGATTTAATAGGATCCTATGAGATATTACAGGATCTAGTACAAGATCCTATAGGATCCTACAGGATCTTCTATAGGATATATAACATAATTACAGGATATATAACAATTCTGTACAAGATCATATCAATGCACGAAAATAAAGTAGATGCATCTTATAAATTTATTTTAATCTCATGTTTACAACTGTTACATTAACTGTAGACATAATCTATATTTCAATGAAATGACAATAGTGATGAGTGACCTAATCCATATAACTATTAACGATAAATTATAGATCATGCATTGGACTTGTGTAATTGTGGTATTAAGCATTGCACCTCTAGTAGGAAGAAGTAACACACTGGCATAGAGAATAATCTTTTCTACAAATTGATATAAAAGATGCCACAATGGAAACCATACTTTAAATTCAAGTATATTGTGAAATTAATGCACGAGAAAACACAGCCAACCAAAATGTCTTATCAATTATTTTTATGTAGACCAATTAAAAAGTTATGCTTCATTTAGGTTGCAAATTATCTACTTGAAAGGCTGTTGTCATGCCTTTAATAATTACTTATTATAGTCATTTGCAAACACCTATGAAATAAAGTGTTCTGGTGTTATAAGTAGTAAGATTCATGTATTGACAAATGTAAGAAAACAGCTGAGGTGTAGCAAAGCACACTGGAATCATTTTTCACAGGCTTTAGCAAACAACTATATACAGTTTACAAACTGTAAGGTCATTGTGAGGTGGGCTAACCCACATCCCTTCAAAATAACTTAACAATTAGCACATTTACAGAAATAAATCTTTGTTGAAGTTTTAAAGAAACACATGGTTACAATGGAGCAATTGCAGAATATCCGGCCACCTGGCTTTGAAGAATGAAGCACAACACCATAGCTGAGGCTATTCTAATTCAATGACATGTAAATGAGTGGCCATCCGACTTTGAAGAACAAAGCATAACACAATAGAGGCTATTCTAATTCAATGACATGTAAATGAGTGGCTGGGTATTCTGCAATCTAGCCGTTACAATTAATCTTCATTCGAGTTTCTTGCTGCAGCTGACTGTTTGCTCTTATAGGACTTTAGTTTGTCCAGGCACTTCTGATTCAGGGATACTCGAATGCCGCTCCACATATCGTCGAATAATCCCCGAGACGAAGTCAAGGGGATTATTTGACAATATTCACTGAACCTGAGGCGAATAATTGTTTTAGTATAATTTAAGAGCTGAACAAGAGACAAATTTCAAAACTCATAACATTTTAGTAACATTTATATGCTATATAAACTGCTTCGCACGGTTTATATAAAATGTTAAAATAAAATGTTAATAAATGTTTAAAATGTTATGACTTTTGAAATTTCTCTGTTGTTCAGCTCTGAAATTACACTAAAACAATTATTCGCCTCAGGTTTGGTGATTATTGTCGAATAATCCCCTTGACTTCGTCTCGGGGATTATTCAACGATATTCACCTCGCCCTCGGCAAATAATTGTTAAATATGAACAGTGTCTTCTGATATAACCTTGCAACACTGGTGTCTCTCATGCTTTCCATATCTTCCGAGACAGTTCCTATATATTTTGCGGAGGTTTTATATTGGATCTTTGTCATATAAATAAACCACTAGTGATGTGAATTTTCACGAACGATTTAGGCATACAAAAAGACTATGGGTTAATAAAAGCTTTAAAGTGTACTCTAAAGCAGAAATGCTTTTTTCTAGGGCGATGGAAAAGGATTGGTCCAATGTAACGTCGTCACCCCGCAAAATGGCGCTTTGCTTTGTCACATGAGCAAAAGTTATGAAAAACCTTTAACTCAAAATTACCTGGAACAGGCAAACTAAGTTCTTGCTTTGTAGCTTCACCTTTAGTACCTTTAAAATGACACAAATAAGAAGCATTTATTACCATTATATTCAGTTTAAACGAATGAAACTTAGAATAGCTACTTTTAAAGCTAAGCTTAAAATTCTTACATTATTAGTATGTATTCATATGTTCTGCAATCAATCGATAGAAGCAGAAATGATAGACATGACAACGATTATCCAAATAAAAGTGTAATACTTACTATGAACAGAAATGACTTTCGCCTTGAAAATCTGAGTGCCCTCTTTTAATTTACTTCCTCTGGCGACATCCACGACATGTCCTATTCGTGTTGCGATTTCTTTTCCATAACGTATTATGTCTTTGTCTTTTAAGACGCTTTATGCTATGAAATTCTTCGATCCATTCGAGAAGAACCCACATAATGCTGGGAACGCTTCAAAACGTTTAGATCAGAGAAGACAACAGCAAGACTCAACTGCAACGCACAAAACTTTCGTGTCAACGTCGTTGTAGAGCGGAATAGAACGTTGAAATGAGCGGCAAACCTGGAAACTTCACCTTATTGGATTATATTTGGTCATGTGTCGGTCATGTGAAGATTTTGCTCATGAAAGACTGGGACTAGTGATCATGTGATCCATTCAGCGCCATGGTCGCCATCTTGTGAACGGTGATCGAAGTAGCGATAAATGACTTTTAAAGTTAGTGTTAACCCCAGCTAGTATGAACCATGGATGGGAATGAACATCAAATTTACAAAGCAGTTAAACTTAACGGCCAAGAGAAGTAGGAATGTCCGGCTTGTAAACGTGTTCTCTCACGACAACAAACAATGGAAACTCACATGCGCTCTGTGCATCGTTACGTTGGATCGGGTAAGAAAATGTAATGTAGTGCTTAAGCTTATATGGCGCATTTCACAATGTCTCAATGCACTTCAAGCTTACATTTTTGTCAATGATGCTTGTAAGTTTCAAAACCAATACGGAAAAACTATAGAATTGATAAGTAATTCTTTTATAAAAATGGCAATTAAGCTTAAGAAATTAGTTTCAAAATCCTCTCTTCCCCAACTGTTCCTTCTGAACCTACACCTATTCTTTTATTCCTCTAGCACTTTTTGAAAAGAAGCATTGCATTAATATTTCTTCCTCTCAATGTTTTAGGTCTGACCTGAAAGCAAAGAGTGTCACTGAAATTTTGGAGAAGATTATGCTTCTAAATGGCAATTCCAGAAATCATGCTATGATAAGATTTCCAAACTTTAATGGTGTCTGTGGTTAGATATAAGAAAATATAACTTTTTAAGTCTCAATATGCCAGATTTGAAATTTCCCATCGCCTCAAATAAGACTTCCTTGTCATAATATCTAAGTAAAGATATGGTTTTAAGCTTTTTGTATATAATATTCTAATCTGGCAAATAAATTGATACTTGATACTATCTATATCGAACTTAAGTTTACTGTAAATGGAAAGTATTTGGAATTCACCATATAATTGGAATAAATCAGGAGACAGTGCAGAACTATGTTGGCTGAATCTTACACATTGTGAGAAACCATTTTTCAGGGAAGCCTCAGGTTGATATAACTTGGTATTTCTGTGTGGTCAGAGTCGCTGTCCTTGCAGCATAACACTTTTTATTATCTGACTGGAGCACCAAACACATGGATTGAAAATCCCACTTAAATTGGATTTGATTTAGTTTTCTGCTTGTATTCTTTACTGCAGTAAATTTTTATTTCAATTTATTGTGATATGCAATTGAAGGGTAAAAAATTAATGTTTTATTGGAAGTTGTATAAGCTTCAAGAATATCTGCTGTGAAATTAGTGAGTTATAAATTATAACACAAAATAAAAAAAAAATTGTGGTATATTGCAATTTGACTTTTTTAAACATCTAAAATGGCACTTTTCTTTC